>NW_019417014.1:72171-98749 GCF_000390285.2 Anoplophora glabripennis | reverse complement strand
TTGTATAGATGATTTCTTCAAAAATGTCATTCGCAGAAAAGTTCACTTAAAATTTTGTTTAGCGTTGGTATTTCTTTTTTAAAATAAAATGAGTGTACTTTTCTGCGAATGACATTTTCGAAGAAATCATCTATAACGACTTTTGACCTCCCTGTAGATGATTTTGGGGGATTTACAGTATCTTGTTCATTTTTTGTTTCCTTTAAAAGTCTGTAGATAGTCGATTTTCCAATCCCTGTCATTACCCGATAATTACCTGAAACGAAATATTTGCACGCCCATGGCCGGTTCTTATCTGGGGTTTTTATTACTCTCATTCATTTCCAAACAGACTATAATTCAAATTTCATATTATTAAAATTACATAATACGGTACTGTCAGGTAGAAACTAAATATTTTATTTCAATAATAAAAATTCTTTTAATCCAGCCCCGATAATTCCGCTTAATCTGAGAGAGCACGATTCCGTCTCGCTTGGTTCTCGACCGCCACATCAAAGGCGACACGGACTCTTCTAGCTGTATATTATTAAGCTGTGGTAAATGCATAATAAATATAAGAGGTGTTGAAAATAAATCCAAAAAACATAGTTACTACTGGAAAATACGAAAGAAGAATATATCTTTCCAATATCTGGAAAAATAGAAAGTATAGAAATTTAACCAACTAATTGTTCAGTCTCATTCGGAATAAAAACTTTAAAATCCAGTGATCTAATCGGGAAAAATATAAATAAAGAAGACATTATTCGTTTTCGGGGCCAATCGGAGATTATGTTGCAATGCCCTATAGAAAAAAATGGCTAATATTAAAGAAGTAATCGTAAACGAAATACATAAATCAGCAAGAAAAAAATTTAGGAGACGTGTTATAGTTAAAGGGTTAAATGATTTAATTCAGGCCAATTTGGTAGAAATGATACCCTACGCTAAGATTAATAAAGGATAACGCTATATTCTTGTCTTTATAAATGTATTTAGTAAATATTTGTGGGTGAAGCCCGTTAAAAGGAAATCAGCAAAAAATGTTGCGACGGCTATGGAGAAAATTTTGTCGGAGATGGAACACCCTGTACATAATATTCAAACGGACTTAGGCAAGGAGTTTTATAATAGTAAATTTAAAAAGTTAATGGATAAATTTAAAATAAATCATTATAGTACTTTTTCAACCATGAAAGCTAGTGTTGTTGAGAGAGTAAACCGAACAATGAAAAATTTAATGTGGAAACAGTTTAGGCTTAGAGGAAATTATAAATGGACTGATATCTTGCAAGATATTGTAACGCAGTACAACAATACCACTCATACTACTCTTGGGCTACCTCCTAATAAGATCAACCAAAGAAATGCTAAGAAAATATTACAGACAGTTTACAGTGACCTGAAAACATTAGACTTGAGACGACCGAAATATAAAGTAGGAGATTATGTAAGAGTTAGCAAACATAGAGAATTATTTTCTAAAGGATACACCCCCAACTGGAGCAATGAAATATTTTCAATAAGACGGTTCAGTACACTAATCCTACAAATTACCTGTTAAAAGATCAAAACAACCAAGAAATCCAAGGTAGCTTTTATACTGAAGATCTTCTGAAAACTTCTCATCCTGACATATTTTTAGTGGAAAAGGTGCTTAGGAAAAAGGGAAATATGCTTTTTATTAAATGGTTAGGACTAGATAAAACACATAATTCTTGGATTAATAAAAATGAAATAGTGTAATCAGTTTCATACTTCAATAAAACAATTTTTATATTACTTGTTTTTTTATTTTTATATTATAAAATGTTGGTACACTACATAAATTTTTCTTTGTAAATTTTACATCTAAGATTATTATCTAAAATGGGACTAATAACATTTGATGTCAACTGAATTCGTCTATGGAAGCAGTGTCTGTCGATTGCACAATTCTTCCAGTACCTTAATCTCGCGATTCTATGCTCTTCAGGCCACATAACTATAAAATGAATTTTATCAGGTTCATCACTAAATCTAACTTTCTTCATTATGCGATCTACTATACTATAATGATACACATAATTTCTTTACATTAATTTATTGTTCTTTTATAAATTCATTTTTAAACATATCAGGATACATGTAAATAAATTCCAGAACCATGCAAATATTCTCACTGTTGGGATTTTCTTGAGGTTGTAATACTTTTAAAGCATTAATGATAACATCACCATTCATATTCTGCAATCCCGATCTTACAATCTTGAAATAACTCGTGAACTGTTGATTCTTAAACAAATCCATCCTGTATTTAATAAGTGGTAATAAGTTCCATAAAGTGCACATCGTATCGTAGGAGAGATACACAAACATATTATCCTTCAAAATTTTTACAACATTTGAATATTGTAGCTGCTTGAACTCCATAGAAAAAAATCCAGCATCTATCGGTTCCATGTTTTCTCCGGTGTATAAATAATTTGTTATTATTCCTTGGTAAGTTAAAAAATCTTTCCATTCGTTTTCATTAAAGATAATCCAATCATTTTTATTACCAAATATTTTAATAATCGGAATAAATTCGACATCGTATAGAAAACCCACAGATATAGATTTACTTTTNTGTTGGTACACTACATAAATCTTTCTTTGTAAATTTTACATCTATGATTATTATCTAAAATAGGACTAATAACATTCGATGTCAACTGAATTCGTCTATGGAAGCGGTGTCTGTCGATTGCACAATTCTCCCAGTACCTTAATCTCGCGATTCTATGCTCTTCAGGCCACATAACTATAAAATGAATTTTATCAGGTTCATCACTAAATCTAACTTTCTTCATTATGCGATCTACTATACTATAATGATACACATAATTTCTTTACATTAATTCATTGTTCTTTTATAAATTCATTTTTAAACATTTCAGGATACATGTAAATAAATTCCAGAACCTTACAAATATTCTCACTGTGGGATTTTCTTGAGGTTGTAATACTTTTAAAGCATTAATGATAACATCACCATTCATATTCTGCAATCCCGATCTTACAATCTTGAAATAACTGGTGAACTGTTGATTCTTAAACAAATCCATCCCGTATTTAATAAGTTGTAATAAGTTCCATAAAGTGCACATCGTATCGTAGGAGAGATACACAAACATATTATCCTTCAAAATTTTTACAACATTTGAATATTGTAGCTGCTTGAACTCCATAGAAAAAAATCCAGCATCTATCGGTTCCATGTGTTCTCCGGTGTGTAAATAATTTGTAATTATTCCTTGGTAAGTTAAAAAATATTTCCATTCGTTTTCATTAAAGATAATCCAATCATTTTTATTACCAAATATTTCAATAATCGGAATAAATTCGACATCGCACAGAAAACCCACAGATATAGATTTACTTTTCGACTTTTTTTAGCCATAACTTCTTTCACCTAAAATAACTTGTGCGGGTACAGTTTTTTCAGTGACTGATTCGTTCTGAGAAAATGTGCTAGACGAATACATTTTGAAATTGAATTGATATATGTGTAGATACACTGTTTTATACTGTTTTCCCTACCACTTCATATCATGTGATTATTCCTCATAATTCTCTCTCACAGCTCTCTCATTACATCTGGGATCAAGGTCAATGCTCTATGGTCGTTATTAAACAACCGGTTTTATGAACTGGTCAAACTGGTTAACAAATGTTTCTAAGCAATGATGATAAAATCTATGCTTACTATAATAAAACAAATAATTCTTTTACACTAATTTTATTGTTCTTTTATGAAATCATTTTCAACATATTGGGGTATATACATATACATAAATTCCAGAACCATACAAACATTCTCGTTATTGGGATAAATGTTGTAAATATATAACACGTATTTGCATGTCTAAAATAATGCAGAATAAAAACAAGTCTATGCTTATTTTCTTCCAAGAGCTCTTTTAGACTGTTGCCTTCCTCCTTTTTAAGTTTAACCTGTTCGATTTTATCATTGAAGAGAAACTGTAAAACCTCACAACACTCACATTCTGCATCTTTACTGTGACAATCACTGGGCGATATAACCAATAAATTTCCTGGATATTTTATTTTCATGAAGTCCATTCCAAAATGTGGCTCATACTTTTTGAAGGCACATAAAATTTGTTATCCATTGTCCATCGGTATCGCGGCTAGTCCCATAAAAAGTAAACTTTCTTTAAATGTCTTATAACTTTGCAGATGATATTCATAATTTTCTTGGAGAACAGCACAAAACAGATAAAAGAAGAAGGCTTATTTATAAGGATAAATGATAGGCAACACGCAAATTCAGAACGACTGGTACGCCACCATGCAGGCGGGTGGCAAAGTTCATGGATTAATGGTTTGCATACTTCCACTATATAATTTAAAGTTTTATTTATTTAATTATAAAAAATACATTTGCTACATATTACTTATTACTGAAGCAAATGTATTTTTTATACTTCTTATAATAGGGATGACATGTACACGTGTATAAAAAAGAAAAACATGGTATGACAAAGGTTTTATTTAAAATGTAAAAATTAAACAAATACACAAATTCTGCACAACAATAACATTTATTTCAACTAAAAACAAAACAATAATTCTCATAACTTATTTATAAGTAAAAAACAATACTGAAGCAGAGAAATAAATGGTTTTATTTTTCTTATACTCAAAATTAATAATCATTCAAAATAAATAAATATTCAACAGTAAACAACATGATCCAAAACAAATAAAATTCTGAATATAATAATTTAACAAAACATAAACATATAACAAATATAATATAAACATTTAACAAAACATTAAAGCTTCGAGATACATTCAGTGTACTTTATCAAAATAAATACACATAAAAAATAAATAAGTATTCAATAGTAAACATGATGCGAAAATAAATAAAATTCTGAATTATAATATACTATAAATATCTAATAAAGCATTAAAAGCCTCCAGGTACATTCAGTCCATTTTATCACAGATTTGAGGTTACTCCCATTGGACAAGATCATCACAGATTGATTTTCGTGTGAAAAACAAATAGAAATAGTAAGATCTAAATTAAATGGCTTTAAACTTTTTAATTTTCTTTTCGTGACTAGAAGATAATTTTCTTTTAATTTTTTTTTACTTTTATATATTTATAAATGACTAATCTTATGGCTTTATCAATTATTACTTCCTTCATGTCAACATGTTGTGAACAAGACAGATCAATATTTAAATCCCGTTTATACAAATTTTTAAATTTTATTTCCAATAAATTAGAGTGTCCGTCTGATTATAAATAAGAAAATATTAAATCATGTATTCTTTCGATTAAAAATATTACTGTCTCACTGGCATACTTTAAGGTATTCTCATTATTAAATTCTTTAAATTGCACAAATAAATGTCGACTAGTTATAGTATCTGCAAATAATTTCCGTTTACATTCATCACAATTTGGTATATTAATTTTGTTTAAAATGTATCCAGCAACATAAGCGGAAGCTTGATTTTCTTCAATATTTGTAAAATCTATTTCATTAGGTTCACTATCTGGTTGGTCATCTATATTAAGTAAATTTTGAGAAATATTTTCATCATTTTCCTTATCAATATTACAAAATAACAATGTCTTTACATCTGCAAGGGGAGTGCAATTGTCATCTAAGCAATTAGAATTTAATTTATTTGGAGAACTTAAATTATTTAATACAGTTGTTTTTAAAGCAGCTATAAACTGATGACATGTAGGATTATTATTGCAAATACCATGTTGTCGAATAATTCCAAACAAATTTTCAATAGGATCTTGATTTAAAGTTCTCAAACAAAGAAAGTTAAAACCGTCAACATTTTTCAACTGATTCCACAGAAATATAACTGATTTAATAGTTATCTGCCAACCTTTAATAAAAGAATATTGGTAGGTAACGTTTTGTCCACTATTTATGTCAATTAATTGCCAATCCCTCATTTGTTGTAAAATCTCTGACCAAAAATTAAGATGATATGATTCTTCAGTTAACGCACAACGATATGTTTTGCCATCATCGGAAATAAGACTGGAACTATTTAATGAATCAAAAAGCTTATCAATTAAATGACAAAACTCTGCAGTGAATGCAGCTTCTGAGGGCAAATCTTTGGACGCAACCCAAGTTTCAATGCATGCCGCAACTGAAAAACTAAGCTGTTGAGCTGCTACTTTTACTTTCATTTTCATATACGTATCTTTAAAGTTAAAATAATTTGGATTCATTTTACTAAGTTGCTTGTAGGTTCTCTTCTGGCGATCTAAATTAAAAGCGCCTTCAATGAATTGAAATTTAGCCGTTTTATTATTCTGGAATTTCAAATTACATCTAAGTAAAGAGTTTCTAGTATTTTTTAATAAATGAGGAACGTCATAAATAGTGACAATACGCACACCATTAACAGAAAAGTAATAGGACGAATTATTTATTGAATTATCTGCACACAACTGTTGTAAAGCCGATTGATTCGTTTTGCCTTGGTCACATACTGTAGCTAAAATTTTTAAACCAATACTTTGCAATTCAGATATTAAACGTACAATAATTAATTTCAATGCTTTGGCTGATATCATTCCGGATGTAAAGTAATAAGCAACAACTTGTTTAAAATTTCTCCTAAGACCTCTTACCATGAAAACTAATGCATGATTTGCTTCTTTATTTGAACGCCCCAAATGACCAAGATCTTCGTAGCCACATATTAATAATAATTGTTTATTTACATCATAATGATAACCTGATCTCAGACATTTCATCAAATAAAAGAACACAACAACGATCAGCTTCATTCATATTCTCAACTTTTTGTTGTAAATGTAAAAATATATTTTTGTTTATACCTGTTTCAAATTGAATTTGTGACATTATCTTTTTTAAAGTTTTACAAGATGGAAATTGAAAAATTGCTGACAAATATCTGTAAACTCTTGGACTACGTTTATATATGGAAAGAGCTAAAACTTTATCATCTACTGTCCATCGTTTACCTTTAGGTTTTTAATTAAGATTTTGTAACTGTGAATTTATAAAATGTTTAGTTATTGTATTCAGTTCTTCTTCTATTATTTGAAATTTACCTTGATCATAAAGAGATTTGATGGTATTTAATTGATTTTTGTTATTCTCAAGCCGATTTTTAAGTTTACATATCCTAGACTGTGCATTACGATGAGCTTTATACATAATTTGTTCCCGATGGTTGAGATCTAATTTTTTAACACACATTTGATTCATTAGACATGTATTATCAGGTTTTAAAAGAAACTCAAATTTATCATTACTTAAACTTTTGCAATATGAATGATCACTGATAGTTGAGGTCTCCGCTGCGATTATATTTTGTTCAATAGAATTTTCGACTTCCACAGGGTTTACCAATAAATTCATATCTGAATGATTTTCAATTTCACTAATATCTGAATGATTTTCAATTTCACTAATAATATTTATATCAGAATTTAAACATTTTGGAACAGCTGCTGGAATTAAACTATTTTTTCTATAATTCATAAAATCTTTACTATCAAAATGATCTTCGCAAATCCTGAAATTTTCTGCATTACCGTCAGTCATGTTACAATTTTTTATCCGTATTTTAAAAGTAGAAATATCTGTAGGGAAATGAAAAAAATGTTTATTTACATATCCTTTCTTAATAATTGGATTAAAAAATGCATTTCCACACAAATGATATTTGCATGAATATTTAAGTCGTCCTATTACCTCCATGATGTATGCCAGTGACCGTATAGTAATTATTCAAATCTGCCTTGTTTACAAAATATTAACATCTACTAGCTAAAAATATCTATGGAAATTTATTACTTACCTAGTCTAGTCCACCAATACTTACCTAGTCTAGTCCACCAAATAGTTACATCTCAACTCAACCTTAAGCTTAAGCCACTAAAAGTCCTGGAGGCTAAGAAGTAAGTATAACAGAAGGTATAACCTACAAATTACAAATACAATTTTCAATAAATAAAATATTTCTTAACATAATTCAATATTATTCTATTACTGGTCACACACTTCACAGCTTCTGTTTTTACTTACCTGGAAAAAAATGCATTTATAATTTAATTAAAATGTATGGATGCTTAGGAATGCTTAGGAAATGATAGATGGGCTTGACGATGACGGGAATGGCGCGATGGCGGGATACCAGGATCACATCTTCATTTCATATCACAGTCGGGAATGTCGGGATCATGACGTGACGTCACACTGGCGGGATGCCCTGTTCTGCAGATAAAATAGAGTGAGACAGCACATTTTACTCTGGAGGTGCCATCACGTATGAAGGTGGCAAACTACCCGTCGTTTTTCAATTTATGCCTCGAGTTTCCCCGGGCTGGAGAACAGTTAATAATTCTTTGTTAATGACCTACATTATACTTAACTTATTATCTAAAGAGTGGTAGAATTGAAACTGATTTTGTATGTGTAGGTACACTGTTTTAAATGGTTTTCCCTACTACTTCATATCACGTTCTCTTATTACATGTGGGATCAAGTTCTCATTCTTCATTGCTCCGGGTTCGGTATTGTTCTATATTTAGAAATGATGTCATCGACAGCTGGCAACCATATGTGATGTAATATTATTCATATTTTTAGAAATGATGTCATCGACAGATGTGTTCTATTTTTAGAAATGATGCCACTACATGTGGCTATTTTTAGATATGATGTAATGTTCTATTTTTAAAAATGATGCCATGCCGGATGTGTTCTATTTTTAGAAATGACATCTGGCAACCATATGGTGCTATTTTTAGATATGATATAATATTCTATTTTTGTCATCGACCTCTGGTCGTCTGGGGTCAAGGTCATCGAACTTTGGTCGGCTGGGGTCAAGGCCATGCCAAGGTCATCAACCGACGATCGTCTGGGATCAAGGTCACATCAAGGTCATCTACCTACGATCTTCTGGGGCCAAGGTTACCTCAAGGGCATGTCAAGGTCATCGACCTCTGGTCATCTGGGGTCAAGGTCGCTCAAGATCATCGACCTCTGGTCGTCTGGGGCCAAGGTCACCTCAAGGCCATGCCAAGGTCATTGACCTCTGGTCGTCCGGGGTCAAGGTCACCGACATACGGTCGTCTGGGTCAAGGTCACCGTAAGGTCATCGACCTGCGGTCGTCTGGGGCCAAGGCCACCTCAAGGTCATGTCAGGGTCATTGACCTCAGGTCGTCTGGGGTCAAGGTCAACAACCTACAGTCGTTTGGGGTCAAGGTCTCCTCCTCACTCCGTCTCAGCTTTGTCATTTATACACTACTTGCACACAAGAATACACCAACTAAACAAAGTAAGTATAAATCGGCTAAGGTAAAGGCATCGGTAGTTGACGGCGACCCAATAATTGACACAACCAAATGCATAAGCTTGTAATAAGCTTTGGTGTATTATTTGAATTATTTCATAGCAGTGTATGATACCTAGTGCCATCTAGTTTTTCACAGTAAAGTTTATTTTCTCCCCCAACACATCAAAACAATATAGCGAAATTCTTAGTATGTATTTGTCATGTGTAACTGATATTTGGTGAATTATTAAGGATAAAGTGTAAGAAAGTAAGTAAAAATATTTTATCTTAATTCATGTTTAGTTAAGATTTTAGGAAAAATATTTATAGCTATATGTATCTAAAGGTTTACTTTATAATGATACATAAACAAAGCAAATAAACATGATAATATAGGAATTTTAGAAAAGATGTCAATTACTGATTCTAAAATTTAAATAGTTTCAGTAGTTGACACCCTTGTCAACAACTGGTTCCGTGGCACATTTTTATCATGAACCTATTTCTCTTCGTCTTTGTCTTTTACATTAAAACATGTATCTGCCTTCTAAAGATAATTTTTAAAAAATTACTGAATCCAGTAATTGACAGGGGGTGTCAACTTCTGAAGCTTAATATGCCAACTTCTTGTTCTTGCAGAGATGCCGCCCACAAAAGGAAAAATGCTTGTCTATTCTGAAGAAAAACTAGAAGAGGCCTTAAATGACATAAGTCTTGGAATGTCCATTGCCTCAGCAGCAAGAAAACATGATATTCCACGGTCAAGTAATGGAAGAAACCTCTCCACTAAAAACTAACGAGCGTTCAAATAAAAACGTGGTCGAAGTTGGCTCTGACACATTGGACGTAGGGCGTAGCTTATAGCGACCAACTTAACCTCATTTCTCAACGAGCTGTATAGCAGCTGTCAGTTTCAATAACAAAGCGGCGATACAGCGCTTTGACAGATGACGTTTAAGTTCATTTGCTATACGCTACGTCCTACGTCCAAATTTTCAGAACCAACTTGACCACGTTTTTATTTGAACGCTCGTTATAACAAACCTAACAAATTCATCATCTTCAATAGCAGATTCTAATAAGTAACAGTACCATCTCCATTTAAAAAGATTCTTTTTTGGCCAGATCCTAAAATTTCAAAGAAAAAATATATCAAAAAAGAAAAAGTACCTGCGGTTGCTACCGCGAAACAGTGGCAAATTTATCATAAAAAAAGAAGCCGAGAAAAGAAGGAAAGAAAAGGAAAAGAAGGCTAGATTAGAAGAGAGAAAAGAGAAAAAGGCACAACGTAAGAAATTAAAGTTGGAGAAAAGTCAGAACGAAATTAAGAATAAGAAAAGATCAAAGAAAAGAAAAATGAGCTCTAGTTCATCTGAGTCAGAAGAAGAGTGGGTGCCATCAGATACGAGCACAGATGATGTCAGCATTATAACTTCTTCATTAATTGAAGAAAATGATGTCGAAAACAAATTTAAAGAAGGTGATTATATTCTTGCCTCTTTCCCAGGTAGGAAAATGAATCATAAATATGTATGCGTTATTCAAGAGATCCTACCAGAAAATGAGGCTGAAGTAGTTGGTATGAAACGTTGTTCAGAAGAAGACAAATGATTTAAATTAAATAAAAGTGTCATAAGCGTTATAAAACTTTCTCAAATAATAAAATAATTAAAATTCCCTACTATGGCTGCCAGTGGGGATAAACTTAAATATAATTTTTGCGAACCTTTAGATGTTGAAGGATGAACTGATAATATCTTGCAATTATATTTTTATTAACTTAATAAATGATTTACATATTCATTCCGTGATTTTTTTAGTTTCGTTTCCTTTTAAAGTAGGTTTAGGTCTCAGCCTATACAGAAACAACTAAATATTTCTTATACAGTAGTTCATTTATTATTTATTTTTGCATTTATTCTTTTCTATTACACCTGCCATTTACAGGTTCCTAATAGTGTCAAGTACTCAATTTTAGTAAAAACTAACATGTCAACTATTGGAAATATTACAATATTTTTTTTATAAAAAAACAAAATTATTCATTGTAGCACTTTCAGAGATTTTAATATTCTAAAAAATTCTACAAACTTCAAATAAAACCATATTATTTAAAAAAGTAAGTGTATACATAATTTGAAATTTATTATAAATGAAAATGGATTTTGTCTATTATTTAAGACCTTATGGGTGTCAACTACTGGTGCTTTTACCTTAATTATATTAATACAGGACAGTTAGACAAGACACAATTGGGTACAGACAACCCAGGCAAGTATAAACAGATAAGTCTACTTATGTCCGAGACAATGCTGGTAAGTCTATTACGTTATTTACTCAAAAAATTCCAAAAGATACACAACACTAATCCTACATCTAAATTTTTACTGTCTCTAAACATTCAAATCTCAGAAATCATTAATTTCTATCTATTTCTCTTTTCACTTTATCGAGTTAGTCTCTAACCTCAGACTCTACACTATTTAGTCTGTAGTTTGATATTTTTCACTTTCAATATATGAATATAGTTTACAATCTGTCAATATTTGAACATACTTTACATAGTCTTTCAGAAATTTCAACAAATTCTCTTACCCCAACTTCTACGGTCAGCCTACTAATAATGTCTCTCTATTCCGCAGGTCTGGGTCTAGCTACGCCGACAACAATATGGCCTGATGATGCCGAGCGACGTGGGAAGTCCTAGGGCTTTCGCACGTCGACGCCGTTCACTCTATGTACACTGCTATACTATAACTCTACTTTCTACGTCACCAAAGTGTCACGATTCCTAGCTTAATGTCAAACAACACCCCATAGATAAGTTTTATACACATATATTGTCTATAAACTAGATTCTGTACACTTTTATCTTGGTTTGAATATTCACAGTAAAACGTGGTACGGAACTATTTGACACGTTCTTCGCGTTTTCTCCCTTGCCAACCGGGGTTTTCTCCCGAAACTTATATTGCACAACACTCTTACAACGTTATTCTTCACACGGAACACTAATAATAACCAACCTGACCTCATGAGATTCAAATACTATTGAATGACACGATTTCTTTTTCGCCAAAAACTAACATTTTTTAGACATTTTTAACAACCGTCAATCTCTCCGCGTACTCTTCTTTTTTCTTGTTGTTTTTTCGTGCCCTATTTTCCGATTTGATCAATCACGGCTCACGATTTTTCCCTGAATTTACTAAAACTATTCTACTCGCAATATTTATTTGTATTTATTTTTCCCGGATTCTTCCCGGGATCGCGGACCGCGACAAAGGAGAAGGTTAACTCCATATACATTCATAGGTTATTAAGTGTGGTTGTTTTTCTTTTAATAAACTCCATGGCATCTATTTTTTGTGATTCCACTTCTTCTATAGCCATAGATAACGCATCTGCTATATATTGTCCAGTATGACTTTCTGTTTTACTATTTATCATTTTGTAAAATATCGGTTCCGGTGTTGAAAATACTATATTTATTAAGGATATTCCGTTGATATCCGTCCAACTATCCGAAAGCAGGATCAGAGAAATGGCTTTACTTAATTTTTCACCAATTTTTTACTGTATTAAATTGTGCTCATTATCCAACAAACTTGTGAAAATTTGTTATCTTGACGGAGGACTGTAAGACGGTCGTATAGTTTTCAGAAATGTCTTGAAATATTTGTTTTCCACCAATGACAAAGGGGAACGTGTGGCATATATTGCTCTATAGACCAAGCAAATTAAATTTTTACTCGAAAAAAAGTCCTATCCGCTAGATTATTGTAAAATTGTCTAAAGGAACATAATACAAGACATCTTTCGTCTCGTAAGTAAAAAACTTTTATTAGCTAACTTTTCTATTTAAACAAATAAGTGAGAAAAACAGTTTTTTCACTTTGCAGGGAAAACCATCAATTTTAGCGAAAAGTGACTCACAGACAGCTTATAGAGAGTAAAATTATCTACAAAATGAGACTAGTTAAATTAAAATCGGTTAATAAACAAAAAAGTTATTGCAAAAAAACAAGAAAAGTGCCCATTTTTTCATTTGTTTATAACTATCGCATTTATTGTTAAAATTTTATAAAACCTATGACAAGTTGAGGGTTTTGTCATACTTTAAAAGTGTGCCAAAAGTGGGCGCTGTATGTGCAATAGTTTTCGCACAATTCTATTTGTTTATAGCGGAGGCTCCAAAAGTTATGAACTTTAAGCCTCTGTACAGGCGTTAATTTTCAATCAAACATGATTCTGAAAGCGTCATTGTAATCTTAAAGACGCAATTAAGCGACCTATTAAAAAATATCACCGTTTTTTTGACATTAACATTCTCAAATTGTGCATTAAAAAACCGTGCGTTTTTCGCTTATAAACAATTTTAATAACATTGTTGCTATTTATGCTATCTCACTGAAAATAGATGCAATTGATAGCTGGCAAAAAAATACAGTTTTAAAATAAAAAAAAGTACCCTCTACGACCAACAGGAGATAATTTTGTTTTAATCGTAGCGCAATTGTTTATAAATATTAAGACTTGAATTTTTCGCAAAATAAAGTTTACGACGTATACTACGATTTCCCGTGAATTGCATTGAAAAATGTGGAAAATTAACGACTCACGAGCCCTTTGAAGAGAAGGTACTCGATAAGTATACTGTCCGGCGGCCGGCGGCGTGATGGTGGGGGAAGCTCGTCCAAGCGGACGCGCAGGCGAGAAAAGTTAAATCCAAAGTTCAAATAAGTGCGCGCTGTAAATTTTGCAATATCTCGGCTTCTATTCATCGTAGAAACTTATTTTTTTTTAAACTGGGGTAGCTCAACGAAAAAATAACAATGTGCATATTTACGAATTCGTAGCCCTGAACCCCAGAAAAAATGCATCTTTTATACTTAATTTTTTTTAATTTACAAAAATGTCACAAAAATTATTGTTAAACGAAATATTAATTAAAATTTCAATTTCGGAATTATTTTACTATTATTAAATAAATAAATGAAGCTATCGTTCATTTAAAAAGTTATTTTTTTTACATATTAAGGCAAAGTAAACTTGTTTTTTCAATATTTTGTTAGCTATTTAATTACGATTTAAATGTAAAATTAAAGTAAAAATTCACAAATTATTTTCAAATTATTATTTATTGTTAAAAGATTTAAAAAAGAATAAAAAGCATTTGAATTTATTGCAAAATTCTCAAAATTAAAAAATATTAAAAATAACGCGGTCGATAAAATTACAATTTTAACTTCCTGAAATTTTAATATATAAAGTTTTTTTATTATATTTATTACTAATTTTATAAACATAATCAAAATTAATTAAAAAAATATTAATCACAACCATTTTCAATAATAGATATCTATAAATAATGCAACATAATACAATTTAAAATTTATTTAAAATTTTTTCTATTTTTATGAGAAATAATAATTTGAAAATAATTTATGAATTTTTACGTTAATTTTACATATAAATCGTAATTAAATTGCTAACAAAATATTGAAAAAACAAGTTTACTTTGCCTTAATATGTAAAAGAAATAAATTTTTAAATGAACGATAGCTTCATTTATTTAATAATAGTAAAATAATTCCGAAATTGAAATTTTAATTAATATTTCGTTTAACAATAATTTTTGTGACATTTTTGTAAATTAAAAAAAATTAATTATAAAAGATGCATTTTTTCTGGGGTTCAGGGCTATTCTACGAATTCGTAAATATGCCCATTGTTATTTTTTCGTCGAGCTACCCCAGTTTAAAAAAAATAATAAGTTTCTACAATGAATAGAAGCCGAGTTATTGCAAAATTTACAGCGCGCCGGACAGTTTACTTCGCGAGTACCTTCTCTTCAAAGGGCTCGTGAGTCGTTAATTTTCCACATTTTTCAATGCAATTCACGAGAAATCGTAGTTTACGTCGTAAACTTTATTTTGCGAAAAATTCAAGTCTTAATATTTATAAA
Organism: Anoplophora glabripennis; assembly: GCF_000390285.2. Classification (NCBI taxonomy): domain Eukaryota; kingdom Metazoa; phylum Arthropoda; class Insecta; order Coleoptera; family Cerambycidae; genus Anoplophora; species Anoplophora glabripennis. Next base: position 83,450 of record NW_019417014.1, on the reverse strand, counting down.
CAATTGCGTTACGATTTTTTTTTTTAAACTTATCTTGGCTCCTGTTGGTCGTAGAGGGTACTTTTTTTTATTTTAAAACTATTTTATAATTAACATTGTATCTATTTTCGGTGAGATAGCATAAATAGCAACAATGTTATTCAAATTGTTTATAAACGAAAAACGCACGGTTTTTTAATGCACAATTTGAGAATGTTAATGTCAAAAAACGGTGATATTTTTTAATAGGCCGCTTAATTGCATCTTTAAGATTACAATGACGCTTTAAGAATCATGTTTGATTGAAAATTAACGCCTGTACAGAGGCTTAAAGTTCATAACTTTTGGAGCCTCCGCTATAAACAAATAGAATTGTGCGAAAACTATTGCACATACAGCGCCCACTTTTGGCACACTTTTAAAGTATGACAAAACCCTCAACTTATCATAGGTTTTATAAAATTTTAACAATAAATGAGATAGTTATAAGCAAATGAAAAAATGGGCACTTTTCTTGTTTTTTTGCAATAACTTTTTTGTTTATTAACCGATTTTAATTTAACTAGTCTCATTTTGTAGATAATTTTACTCCCTATAAGCTGTCTGTAAGTCACTTATCGCTAAAATTGATGGTTTTCTCGAAAGTGAAAAAACTGTTTTCCTCACTTATTTGTTTAAATAGAAAAGTTAGCTAATAAAAGTTTTTGACTCACGAGACGAGAGATGTCTTGTATGTCCTTTAGACAATTTTACAATAATCTAGCGGATACGACATTTTTCGAGTTTCTCTTTTATTTTCGCTAATTTTCCTGGTGTACTAGCTAGTAGCGTATTAAATTGTAAACTTTCTTTATCACTTATGTGGTAACAATAATTTAGAATGCTGGAATTCGAAGATTTTATACTTGGTGTATCAGCAGTAGGCATCTGCAAAAATTATTTAGATAGGTACTTTGTAATCTTAGTAGGTAGATTTTTAATTAAATGGTTAAAAAAGTAGTGCAATTTAAATGAGAAATTTAAGTAAGTAGGTACCTAATTTTCTTTATTCTGAGAACTTCTGTTTTCTTGAGAAAACAGTCTTTTAATTTCGGCTGGTGCTTTTGAACAAACTGATAAGTGTTTTTCCATTTTCATAGGATTTGCATAAACATTTTTTACAATATACAGGATGTTTCGGGATTATATGCAAAAATTTTACTACGAATTGGGAATCGGAAAATAAAAAAAAGTTCCTATGGACGTATATCCGGAAACGATTCGTTAAGGAGTTACTGCCGTCTAAAAATGGCGGTCAAAATCGTGTTTTAAATTTTTTTCTCAAATAGAAAACAGATAAAATCCTGAATTTTCGTACAGATGTTATACTGATCGAGGCCCATCTAATCAGTATTTTTTCATGAAAACATTTGACTCATTAGGATTTCAATTGTTGCAATACATCTTTTGAGGAGACAGATTAATATAGAAACTTTTTCATCTCTTTCATCTTTATCATGAAATAATAATAATAAAATAATAATAATAATAATGCCTTTATTTTTGATAAGATAAATTGCATATCGCAAATACAAGAAAAAGACATCAAAATATGAAAATATCAAAAAATGGCGACGTTCGGCTAAATGCCGCTCTTCCACGTAACCAACAGTTATTAATAAATATAAGTAGATAACATAAAATAATTAAACTTAACAAACATCAAACTGCTACACGCTTGTGGGTGGTAAAATAAAATTTCAATAGATTTTCCTTTCCAAGGACAATAAGGCTCTCTCCAACGATAGGGTTGGCTCTAGCTCAGCTCAGCAATGGGGGTGGGGTTGATATATCTGAAAATAATTCTCTTAAGGTGCCACCCGTTTAGAACCCGATGCACAGTACGCAAGAATGCTGGAGAGACGCCGAAACCTTACAGTACGAAAAAACGGGAGAAAGGTATAAATAAAAGCCCTAAGGAAGCAACTATTCAAACAGTAACTTTAATTTATTTAAATGGCCGGTGCCCAAAGTATCTGACCACGGTTACAATCACTTAACTAATCTAGTTGTCAATGTCGGTCGATTATGCACCTTTTAGATAGGTTTGGCAAAATAGTGCTAATTAAGTATACGTAATCTAAATAGTAACAAGTAAAGATAACCCTCCCCGATAGCGCTATTGGTTCGGTGTACAAAATTCCAAAGAAATAAATTACATAAAACTTATGTAATAAGGCGAATAAAGGCCATCTAAATAGTAAAAAGGGCAAGTATCGGTGAGTTCAGCGTAAACAAAGAACGAATATTATTAAGAGTTTTGTAAGTGCATCTAAATTTTATTAAGGATTGCCATTACCTATACCGAAATAATATAAACTTATAAACTATAATAAAAGAACAGGGAAAAGGTCGGCAAGAATTGTAAATGAATAATGTGTGTACCTTATTAACAAATTAACTAATAAGTTACCTAACAGTACGCCAAACTAAATAACAAAAAAACTGCCGGAGTAAGTATTAAGTAGTAATATCTAATCAGGTGAGTAACGTAATTATCAGGTAGCGGAATGGAATAAGTAAAATAGGCGGTGATAATTGCTACCATGTAAGCGAAATTTCCAAAAGAAAAATAGCGTAAAATATATGTGTACAATATATGAGAACAAGCCAGATCAAAAAGGGATTAACTACTATAAATAACGTGACATGCATAACTTAATATTAGCCTTATCTGAGCGGTTTCTGCAGCACCAGATCGTTCCAACGATTATGCACGGGAAAATTTACTACTCCAACCATACAGCAGCATTATGTAAGGCGAGTCTTGGATAGGGATACTACTCTCCAGTGCAGATAATAATCCAGCCAAAGCGAGGAGTAATCCTGCGTTGTTTAACCAAGGTCCGGGGTTACGATACCTTGGACTTCCAATGTCAATTTATCACCCGGTATATGAGAGTGAAGTAGGAAAACACCCAGCACACTAATAGCGACGAAGAAGGTGACGTTGAGGGTGAGAGTGTGAATATAATGAGGTGCAATTGAAACAAGAATGAGGACGATTACGAGGCCTAAAAAAAAAGAGACAAGCATGTCTAAGTAGGTTCCCGGGAGGGTAGAGATTCAGAAAGTTAGTGAAGATAGTTTAAAGCTTTACCTTTGTTGTAGGGCGGCCTCGTGGTGAATGGTACCTTATGTCGGGTTTTATGGGCACAAATCCAACCAACAACGGTTGACACTGGATTCACCAGAACTAACAAAACAAATTTTTGCCCACAAAATGCAGCAAGATCCGCGAAAGCGATATTTATCGTAACGAGAACACACGCTGCTAAGTCGACAATTCTCTTTTGTCTCTCGCAACGAAGAGCCCAGGAGGAAGTAAGAAATGCCTGAGACTAAAAAAGAGGAAAGAAAAAGTCCGTTCGGACGTATATCGACAGGGAACTTCATATTTACCTACCGCCGACAATTTAATAAACAAATTTCAATATTTTGGGAAAAATATAACAAGTTAAACCATACCATAATATTTGTTTAAAGATAGAAAATAAATAAATATCCTAATTTAAAGTTTTCAGTTGTGGATGGGAGATTGCAATTCCATTGTGATTTAATTTAAATAAAATAGTAATAATAAAAATAAGCCCGTAACAAAACTTATAAATCACATTATATCAAAATACAATCACTGTAGTAAACGTTTAGACATAATCCAAGTCTTGACCCGTCCTCGAAATATATCAATATTAGGAGCAGACTTGATAAATGTGGGGATATCACTGAAAACCTTAGATGCATTATACGTAAAACTTCTTTCAAACTGAGTTGTCCTATGTCTAGGTACTGTATACATAAATCTGCTACGAGTTAGCAGATTATGAGTATTACAACCTCTAATAAGCTTTTCGTATAAATAAGAGGGTGAAGCTGTATCAGTAATTTGAAAAAGAAGGCAAGATAGGTGATAAATGAACCTTTCCTCCAAATTAAACTATTTTGATTGCAAAAGGACTGGAGACACGTGGTCGTATTTTCGCAGGTTGACTGAGAATCGTAAACAACTATTTTGAATTTTTTGTAGTGTTTTTGTCTTTTTTCGTTAAGGCTGGCCAATAAACAAGACTACATTAAGCTAGGTAAGACAAAATGAAAGAGTCACATAGCAACAATTTTATATCATTTGTCAGGAAGTCCTTTTGCATATACAAAATTTTCAGCTTACTGTAAGACTTTTGCACTAGATTGCTCACATGCTTATCAAACCTAAGATTGCCATCAATAAACACTCCTAAATTTTTACAATAACTGGCAGGTTTTAAAATTTGCTGATTTATTTTTATTTTAAACTCAGGACTGTTCATAAGGTTCAGTCTATTACAACCAAAGAGCAGAAGTTCAGTTTTCTTTTCATTCAGTACTAGCATATGAGCACTCGCAACGTGGGAAATAGTATTTAGATCAGAGTTAATACAATCAGCGGACCCTAAAAAATTTTCATATGCGAAAAAAAAGTATAATTGTGTGTCGTCAGCATACTGATGTATTTTACAGTAACTGAGAAAAGAGAAAAAATTTGCAGTATATACTGAAAACAATGTAGGTCCCCTTGTTTAACATCTCGAAAACAGGAATACAAATTTCCCAAACAAACTCTTTGACGCCGATTAGAAAAAAAACTCGAAAAAAGGAAAATACAACGTTGCTAACTCCAAAATATTTTAATTTTTTAATTAATAATGCATGGTCAATAGTATCAAAAGCCTTACTGAAGTCTAGCAATATTAACCATGTAACATTAAGTAAAGCAGTTGTAGTGCTGTGCAATTGCCTAAAACCAGAGATTGAATACTAGGTAAAATATGATTTTCGTTTAAATAAGCATTAAGCTGATCATTGACAATTCTTTTCAGTACTTTGGACAAAGTAGGTAGGATACTAATAGGACGATAGTCAGAAAGTTTTTTGGACATGGTATAACATGCGAATTTTTCCAAGGCATAGGGAAAGTTGTATACTCGTAGGACTCAACAGTTTTTAATTTCTTAAATTTACTAAACGCTTTCTTTTTAAGATTTATCATAAGCATAAGGATTGGAGTAAGCCATGAGGCTGTTTTTGTAGTAATTCTTACAGTTTTCAATGGGGCGTGTACATCTCATCAACAGAATTAAGATTATATATATAATTCCAGTTAAGGTGTGCCAACATGAAATAATCATAATTGAAATTTGAGAAATCTCTATAAGTAACTAATTTAGGAGTTATTTTAACTTTATTTACTTTTATGTCACACTTAATCAATTAATGTTTGGAAACATGGTCCATATCGAGAACACTCGTATCGCTAATAAGACTAGAATCTGAAGTAATCAATAAATCTATAAGAGTCTCAGTGTTGCCAACTTTGTGTGTAGGTTGTGATACAAGTTGATGTAAACTATATCGCTCAAGCAGGTTAAGTAATCTCTCGACATTAATATTATTACCATCTAGTAAATTAGCATTAAAGTCGCCGCCAAATAGAATAAAGTCAAATCTTGGTATGAAATTAATTAATATGTTCTCTAAATGTTCTAAACAAATTGAGAAGTTAGTTGAGGGTGGTCTGTATACAGCACCTAGGCAGAAACTTTTACCTGATAGTAGTTTTACACTTGCCCAAATACTTTCCAAGGCACTGTCATTTAACTCAGGACAGTCCAGTATTTTAAATTTAATATCACTTTTAATGAAAAAAGCTTCCCCACCACCGCGGCTAGGACGGTCTTTGCGGACTAAATTATAGTTCTGTATATTTACTCCAGAGCTAGGGAAGGAGGGATTAAGCCAAGTTTCTGACACTCCCACAATGTCTAATGAGTTGTCTAAAACAAATTCTGAGAACAAGTCAAAACCCGTAAATATGGATCCTACATTTAAATGAGAAAAACTTACATAATTATCTAAAGTCATAATTTGTATAACCAAGTTACATTGCTCCCACTATACTAAACTAATTAAATAAATATTATAATTATTACAAAGAACCAAAACGATAATTTTAATTCAAAAAAATAACAGCTATATTAAAAAATCATAAAAAAGAAAACTAGATACATCATAACGCCGGGCAATTCTGCAAAAATGTATAATACATAAAAGCATATACTGTGAAAAATTATTTTTTATACTGTAATATGTCATGTTGCGTTTGTAGTTTAAAATTTCTCCCATCCACTTTAGTAAATACATGACCATTATATGACCAGATGTTACGTTCTCCCAACTCTTGCTTAGCTGTCATCAGTAAACTCCTTTTACGACTTGTAAGGTCTTCTGTGGCAAAAACCTTGGTTCCTTTAAGTCCCTTAACATTCTTCAAAATGTTAAGCTTCATTACATGATCGGATAGCTTTAATATTACAGGTCTAGGTTTATTAGTATTATCCTTTCGCTTACCCACTCTGTATAATGCCAATATATGCTCGTGGTCCACTTTATTATTTAAATTTTCGTTAGACTCTTGTTTCAACCCGTATATACAAATATTATTCATTTTCACATTTTGCTGCAAATTATCCAGTTTTAATTCCAATAAGTCTATCTTACTTTTTTGTGCTGTTAATTCCTCAGGTAGACTTATTTTTTGCTGTACCTTATCTATAATACTTTTTGTTAATCTGTCAATAAATTATTCGTTAGAAAACAATTCATTTATGGATTCCTTAACTACAGACTGTAAATCAGATTTACTTCTAGTACCCATCGGGAATATGATATTTTCCAGTATTTTCTTAATCCTCACACAGTTGTGAAAAAGTGGGCACCAGTTTTGTTAATTACTATCACTTAAATACCACTTAAAATCAATACTTTATAGGAGCAATATAGCACGTGTCTACTCGCTATACACCATATTCGAAATATGATAATAAAATAAGTAGTTTTTGAGTAAAAATATAAAATATTTGTTTGTATTTCAACGAGTAATGTAATTAGGTGCCCTGTCTAAATAATAAGAATGTAAGCGTAACATGAAATAAGTTCAAATTATTATAATTCTTTATTACAATCGGGTAGTAGGTCTCAGTAGACATAAAAAAGATACCTGCTGACGATTAATTAATATTAATAATAATGAAAAATACTGCAACAAGTAACTGAAACATTGAAAACTTATTTTAGAAAACGTTTTGTTGAAAATGATGTCCACCAGTTTGAAGGCAAGCGCGGCTTCTCCTTCTTACTGCGATAGTAGCTGACCTACACTGCACTGGTGTCAGTTCTTCACATGCAGAAATTATTCTCTGTCTCAACTGGTCAACGGTATTAATTTGTACTTCATATACTTTCTGCTTGCAAAACGTCTTGCAATTTCCATCGATTTCAAATCACATCAAAAGTTAATTATCTAAATAGTTGTGATCCCAAGAGATCCTGCACTATTAAAAGTCGGACGGTTATGTTACAGATGATGACGATGCGCATGACTTATGTTATATTAGAATTAGCTAAATAATTATGTGTTAGTCAGGACAATTTGTGGGATATATATTTATATTAGTCGATATTTAGTACGAATGCTAATATCTACGATCAAGACAAATATTAATTAACATCGTGAAATGACGGACACACCTGACGTCACAATAAAAGATGTGTTTTTATTACTCCAAAATGTCGTAAAGAAATCAGACTCAGAAATAAAAGAAGAAATAAAGGAAAACAGAGAAACATTTTCACGTCAATTATGGGAACTGAAACAGGAATTTTCAAAGGAGTTTTAAGAGTTGAAAGTAGAAAATGAAGCACTGAGAGAGGAGAATAAGAAATTAAAAGAAGCATTAAGTAAAATAGATCGTAGAACAAAGAGATTTAATTTTGTGGTTTATGGTTTAACAGAAGATAAAAATAGTATAGAAGATGTAGAAAGGATTTCTACATCTACATAAATCTATTTAATTCAACCCTAAATGTTCCCTGTGCATTTGGTGACTTCAGAGACATTTTTGGACTAGGTAATTATATTGAAGGTGTAGTGTAAGAGTAGCTTTAGTGTATGTTTGTTTGTCAATTGCTGAATTGACAATAGTTTTAATGTAGGACACGGTTCAACCGTGATAGGAAAAGCAGAGAATAAAATATACAACAGTCCAAGAAGGTTGTTTTATCAATTTCTCCACTTTCATTCAAAAACCATAAAGTTAAATGAAATAACTGGCAACTCGAATATTACATGGCGATCCTGCCTACCTTCAAAATTCTGGAAAATGGTATAACTAATAATGGGAACTAACAAGTCAAAAGAAAAAAAGGAAGAAATTATAATTGCCCAGACATCAAGTGGAGTCGCCAATGTAAAGGTAGAAGACAATATTAACCGGACTGAATGGCTGCTAATAAGTATTTTAGTCATAATTTTTATCATCCTGTTGGGTTGGATGTATAAACGGTTCAAGGAGTCAATGAGGAGGACAATTCGACGGGAAATTTCAAGAAATGATCTCCTAGCGACAAGAGAACAAACAGTATAACTTATTATTTTATTTCAGGAAATTTTAGGATTTTTGGAAATCTCTGAATTATAAAATAGTTATTAATGAATATCAGCCATCTGCTCAGAAAATGGAAAGGAAAAAAAAAGAAGGAATTTAAGGGTTTAAGGAATTTGTTGAGTTCACTTATATATATATCTATATATATGTATGAATTATTATTATATGGTACTTTGATATTTGTATAAGTTAAGAATTCTTCAAAATATTGTAAGTGCAATTTCCTTGTTATTACGTGGTTATGTTTAAAAGTAGGTCGTATAATAAAATTTGCATAATTGCATAGTTACATATGTATAGATTATATTTAGAATAGGTAAATGACACGGAGTTTAAGAAAGCTATATGATTCTCTTAAAGAAATAAGAGTTTATTTAATAAAGATAGGTCCTGATAGACGTAGTAAAGGTAATATTTTAGAAATAAAATTAAATGAAGCTCGTGACATTTACAAACAAGTACAGGAAGTTATCAAAGCTATAGGGACAAAAATTGAAAAATCAGAATTAGGTCGAGAAGAGGTAATTCTCACAAATAATATTGTAAAGGATATAAACCAAATTTTTTCGCAAATTTTAGATTTCGATATTAGGAAAAGCGAAAACGTTACAATGAGTTCATTTGACCTTAAAGTCGCTGTAAGTCTTTTACCAATAATGACAGATGATGAAAATGTCACTAAACAACTAATAGATGCTATAGAACTGTATGACTCTATGCTCAATGATGATGGTAAACATAATTTAATAAAATTTGTTTTAAAAACGCGATTATCTCAAAGTGCGAAGCTTAGATTAGCCGTAAACTATGAAACAGTACCAACTTTAATTGATGATATGAAAAAATATCTCTTAACTAAGAGTTCGGATACAGCTTTACAGTTGCAAATTTTAAAAGCTACAAAAGGTAATAAATCTATTGAAGAGTTTGGTAAAGAGTTGCAAGATCTTTTTGTGAACCTAACCATTTCACAGTCGAACGATAATCCTAATGCGCATGGTATATTGCGTCCATTAAATGAGAAAACCGCGATAAGACGTTTCGCGGATGGATTACGAAATCCAAAAATTGGTACAATAATATCCGCCAGAAATTTTTCTTCATTACGGGAAGCCATACGAGTAGCACAAGATGAGGAAATGTCACAATGTAACCAGTCTCAAATTATGACTATTACCAATCGCGGAAAATTTGCAAATTCTAGACGTTTTAATCATTACAGGCAAGGACAAAGAGGGTTTCAATCGCATCAATATTCCAATTCAAATTTTACGTCTACGCAAGTTAACAAAAATCCACAAAATTACGAAAATGGTAACAGGGGCAGAGCAAGAATCTCGCGTCAGCATTTTAGAGGAAGCGTTAGAGGTCGATGGAGATTAGTGGTTGATTATAGGTTATTAAATCAGAGAATTCAAGACGACAAATTCCCATTACCAAATATATCCGAAATTCTTGATTCACTTTCGAATGCTATCTACTTTTCTCATTTAGATTTAAGCCAGGGATATTTTCAAGTAGAACTTAATGAAGACAGTAGAAAATACACATCATTTACTGCCGGGGGCGGTCAATGGCAAATGACGAGGTTACCTATGGGTCTTAAAACGAGTCCCAGTTGNATATTAAGATACGATTCTCAAAAAACAACTCGCTTATGCATGTCTGGTTCAAGTAGAGCTTGTGAAAAGAGCTAGGTATCATTTAAAATTTTTCCTGAGTACGTCTCTGAAAGCTCAGTAGCTTATATCGTAAGATCATATTAAAGACCCAAGGACAAATTCTTTTAGTTTTAAATTGTGTTGAAATGCAAACATAGACTCGGCTGACTGAAACAACCCTGTCAGCGAAATAACAACTGGTATGTCCGGCCTGATGCTGATATGAACGCGCTGTCCTAACAAATATAGTTGTGATTCAAATCATCTTCAATTATTTTAAAGGTGAGTTTTAATTTTAAAATAAGGTGTGTCGCATATCAAAATTAAACGTCTTGCAGTAAGATAGTGGGTCTCAACGATTTTTTAATAGCTGTGCCGATTCTGCTCCACAATTGCGACTGCAGCAGGATCGGTATAGCTTTCAGCCGGCTACGTCACATCGGTTGAAGTCTAGCGGTTGATACCCGTTCGTGCCGACTATACTCGACGGCCAAAATTATAGATAGTGATTCATCGCTAGCTCTTGGACTAGTAAGGGGGATGAAGCGTGCCGGGAACGAAAATCCATTGGCGTGTCTGCGTAAAAGGCAACAAGATATAGAAAATATTGAAAAAACATAATATAACATAACATCTCTTATATTTTTTGGTTTGCTATAACCGGCACTTTGATCAATTTTAATTATTACAGCATTTTAAAACGTCCCAGTTGTGTTTTTTAATTTATAAATTTATTATAGCCATGGAATTAGACCCCTCGTCTACGCTTATGCTATGACGTTTCTCAGGTCGGGCAAATCAAGTCCGTTTACACCCACTAAAAAAGCATGTCCCTATTCCCTACCAAGTGCAAAAGACAGAGATAAAATATAGATCGACGTTCAGTGTAACTCAGTCTATACACGATTATAGATTCTACCGATGTGCATGGCGAGCGGCACAAAGATAAATAATATTGAACCGTATAGAAATCATTTTATATTTTATACGCATTATGGTAATAGTGTTTTTATATTATGTATTAGTCACTCTTTATAATTTCGGCCGCCGAGTATAGAAGTAAAAATTTTTCTATGCGCATAAAAAAAACGTGGGCTTAACTTTTGGCGGCACAATATGT
>NW_019417014.1:52202-69601 GCF_000390285.2 Anoplophora glabripennis | reverse complement strand
TTGCTATAACCGGCACTTTGATCAATTTTAATTATTACCACATTTTAAAACGTCCCAGTTGTGTTTTTTTAATTTATAAATTTATTATAGCCATGGAATTAGACCCCTCGTCTACGCTTATGCTATGACGTTTCTCAGGTCGGGCAAATCAAGTCCGTTTACACCCACTAAAAAAGCATTTCCCTATTCCCTACCAAGTGCAAAAGTCAGAGATAAAATATAGATCGACGTTCAGTGTAACTCAGTCTATACACGATTATACATTCTACCGATGTGCATGGCGAGCGGCACAAAGATAAATAATATTGAACCGTATAGAAATCATTTTATATTTTATACGCAGTATGGTAATAGTGTTTTTATATTATGTATTAGTCACTCTTTATAACTTCGGCCGCCGAGTATAGAAGTATTATTTATGTACGGATATATTATTAGTAGTAGGGTTGTTGATGATTTCTTCCGATACAATGAGTGGTCAAAAGCGGGTTGTGTTTAACTTGGATAATAATAAAACTTATATACTTATGGATCCTCATGGCTGGTTTAAAAAGCAAGAAAATCAAATTGGATGGAATTGATCAGTGATAGAGCTCACTTTCAGAAAAGAATTAGTTTGTCTTTAAAATGTAGTTGGCTTTTCAGAAAATAACTTTGACAACCATATAAAATATTTCATACTTATTACAGAATAAAATTTTTGTTTGTCTTTAAAAATGCGGTTGGCATTGAGAACTGGCACTTGTACAGGGTGTTCAGAAAATCGGTAAATATAAAATTTTTTCAAGAATAAACTCCCTTTGTTTTTAACAGTACACAAAATATGTTACTAAGGAAAGTTGTTTACAATTGAAATTTATTATTAAAGTACAGTTTTGACGTAGGACAAAATTTTTCTATATTTAATTTTTCATAAAATAATTTTTAATGGTGCAAGTAGAAGTTGATGACCTCAAAAAATTTACATTTATTCTTCCAAAACAGTTTTTCAAATTTCATCTTAATATTTTAAATTTTTCCAGTTAACAAAAATAAAAAATTAAATTTCAACAGTCTGTATGTCGGAAACAAAGCATGATATACGTTTATACAAAATTATTTTCAGAAAATAACTGACAACCACGTAAAATATTTCGTACTTATTATTAGGGAGGGACAGGTTCTAGATTAAGAGAGAAGGTTTCGAGGATATCAGCGGGATATAAAAGCCGAATACGCTGTCATATCTGGTCTTTTCTTTCGTGCTTATCGTACCAGCGTGTTGTCTCCGCTGTTATCGCATACATTTTAAAAAAGTGTTGAAACATCTTCAAATATTTTAAAGGCGAGTTTTAATTTTAAAATATGGTGTGTCGCATATCAAATTAAAGGTCTTGCAGTAAGATAGTGGGTCTCATCGAATTTTTTCTTTTGTTCGCGATCGATGATATGCTTGCCCAGTAGGTAGAAAGCACCCACCATCTTTTCGTTTTACTCACTTTCAAAATTTTTTATTTTTCTCGTATACTTTTTTGTGTCTATTTTTAATCAAACACATCTTAATCACGTGACCTCTTTTCAGGCATCACTTACCGATACTAGTTACCTACGGGGCACCTGACGACCTCAGTTTATCATCAGTCTTTGAAGTGATAGCATCATGGCTGCATCAGATATTCTGAAATATTTGTGTTATCAAATATATACCCTACTCGGTGTTTTAAAATCATCATATAGTGAAGAAACCGCTAGAGATGGACTCGGCAGTGTACGAAAGCTGTGTAAAATATAAAAAATCAGATGAAAACTGTAAAGACCATTGGGGAAAAGCATAATATATTATCTACTCTGGCTCAAATCAAAAGCTTTCGTGCCCAAATTAAATATACAGTAAAACATGGGGCTGGAACATCGGCGAGAAAAGAGACGGCAACAAATAGAGTAAAGTGGGATGACTCTGAAATGGCTTTCAATAGTCGCATCCGTACCGGTGTAATATCTAATTTAAAACACAAGGACCCCAAGGAGTTCCTCAAGGACAGCTTCGTACCCTTCAAGCGACACATAACCAACGCGTTAAAAAAGGAAGAAGCCGTCAAGGTGAACGCAGTATTTGGAGGACAATTCCGACTACAAAAAGCCGATAGAATTCTTGAGGAGCCAAAATATTTCACAACGAAGAATTCGCCAATTTATCGCGATACTGATCTGGAGGCGTGGTTTCAAGAACACATAGTGACACCGATTTCTACGGAGCTCGATGAATTCCAAAAGCGTGATAGGAGTTGGGCATTAAATTCAATAACCAATTTAGGAATCAATATAAACAAATTCACACCACAGCTGGGGTCATCATACATCGACTTACCTGCATCAATTAAGAAGAAGCATGCATGCGTCAACGTAAAAAACGATGACAACGCTTGTTTTACGTGGGCGGTAACATCCGCCTTGTATCCTGTTGATTTTCGAAATCACCCCGATAGGACTTCGTCTTACCCTCAACCCTCATCGGTTCTAAAATTAAAAGGCATCCAGTTTCCAATGACAATGAAGCAATTACCCAGGTTTGAGAAGCAAAACGGAATATCTATCAATGTGTATATTCTAAAGAAAATTGTGATTCAAAATCAATACCAAGACGATGTCGATAATGAAAATGAAAATGGCACTCCAACGAAATACCACTACGTCTGGATAAAGGATCTATCGCGCCTCCTATCATCCCAACTTAGCAAAACACATACTAAGAAGTACTTTTGCGATCGGTGCTTGCATTACTTCTACACCAAAGAGAAATTAGAAAAGCACTATGAGGATTGTAAAATGATGAACAACTGCAGAGTGCGCCTACCTACTGAAGCTCAAAGAGATCTTAAATTTAAAAATTATAAAAACAAAGAAAAAGTACCGTTTGTTGTGTACGCCGACCTCGAGAGTATCCTTAAAGGGGTGGATGATGGCAGCAAGTATCAACGCCACGTGCCTGCAGCAGTAGGCTACTACGTAAAGTGTTCATACGATCCATCATTATCATTTTATAGATTTTATCGTGGTGAGGACTGCATGTCTTGGTTCACACGCGAAATCTCTGCGTTCGCTGAGGACGTAGAAACGGTTTTCTTATGCCCTTACGACATAGTGATGACATCAGCGCAAGAAGCCGAATTTCATAAAGCTACACACTGCCATATATGTGAACAGCCGTATAAGGTAGAGGACGTGAAAGTCCGTGACCATTTTCATTTAGAACCCGAAAATAACTATAGGGGCGCCGCGCACAACGCGTGTAATATAAATTACAAAGATGGGGTTGTTATACCTTTTGTCTTTCACAACCTGGGCGGATATGACTCACACTTCATTTTGGAGAATATTGCAAATTATATGCCGGGTAGAGTCGACGTGCTCCCGATAACTAAGGAAAAATACATTTCATTCACTAAAAATTTAGATCAAAATTTAATTAAATTCCGATATATCGATTCATTCCGTTTTATGGCTTCATCGTTGGATACTCTTGCATCATACATGACCGAATTTCCAAATTTAAAATCAGAATTTTCCGAACTAGCCGACGATGAGTTTAATGTATTAACTAAACAAGGCGTCTATCCATATGACATCATAGACAGCTTTGAAAAATTTAATTTCCAGGCTTTGCCGGAACATCAGCATTTTTATAACCGTTTAAAGGAGAACATTTCAAGTAAACAGTTCGCGCACGCGCAAAAAGTTTGGAATACATTCAAAATTCAAAATTTGGGTGAGTACACAGACTGACGTGTTTGAGCAGTTTCGAAGCAGTTGTCACAAGACATACGGCCTCGATCCAGCTAATTACGACACTTTACCTGGCTACACCTGGGACTGTATGCTGTTTAAGACAAGCCAGGCTTTGGAATTGTTGACCGATATCGATATGTTAATGTTTGTCGAACGAGGTATTCGCGGCGGATTGAGTCAATGCTCTAAACGTAAAAACGCGGCTAATAGTAAATATCTTCCAAATTTCGACCACAGTAAACCGATAAAATATTTAGCATATTTCGACATCAACAATCAATACGGTTGGGCCATGAGTCGGTACATGCCATATGGAGGGTTCGAGTGGGTAGATTCCAACATCGACGTCACCAACGTATCGGACACATCGTCTGTAGACTATTTGCTTGAAGTAGATCTTGAATATCCGGCTCATTTACATAACACACATAAAGATTTGCCACTATGTCCCGAACATAGCGCTCCTCCCGGATACAAAAATTTAAAACTTTTGGTAACTCTTCATAACAAGACGCGGTACGTTATCCATTATAGAGCTTTAAAACAAGCATTAAAGCATGGACTTAAGCTTACAAAAATTCACCGCATACTAAAATTTAATCAGTCTCCATGGCTTAAGTCTTACATTGATCTGAATACGGCATTACGTCAGACGGCTAAAAACGACTTTAAAAAAAATCTATTTAAGTTCATGAATTATGCCGTGTTCGGAAAAACGATGGAAAATAAAAGAAAACACTCAATCGTTAAATTGGTTAATAAATGGAATAGGCGCTATGGTGCGGAGACCTTAATCGCGAAGCCAGAGTTCAAGGCTGCCACAATTTTCAATGAAAATTTGGTGGCTATAGAACTCAACAAGTCAGAGGTCTTCTTCAACAAACCTATATACATTGGGATGTCTATTTTGGACCTAGCCAAAACCACCATATATGATTTCCATTATGATTATATGGTGCCCGAGTTTGGTGATGACTGCTCAGTCCTTTATACCGACACCGACTCGCTGATATATGAAATCGCTGATAAAGATGTCTATGAAGTCATGCGTCGCGACTATCACACCCGGTTTGATACAAGTGATTACCCTGCAGACAATAGGTATAACATTCCTCAAGTCAATAAAAAAGTCTTGGGTATGATGAAGGACGAGTTTAACTGCATCCCTATGGGACTTTTCGTAGGTCTTAGGTCCAAAATGTATACTGTTAAACGTGCTGTTGACATGGCTTTAACAAAAAAGATCAAGGGCATAAAAAAATCTGTAATCAAAAACGTCATCACGCTCGAGGATTACCTCGAGTGTGTCGATAATTTCAAAGACAAATACATCAGTCAAAATTTAATTAGATCTGAAAAACATGCAGTCTTCACGATGACTCAAGAAAAAATAGCCTTGAGTCCACATGATAAGCGATATTTGATCTGTCATGGGGGCACTACAGCATTATTGAACAATGATATTATGCTCCTACGAAGATCCCGTAGTTTGATTCGAGAACATTCTGCTGACTATGTATGTTGAAGAGCTTCATGTGTATAGTTGCCCTATTATTATATCTATGAATGTAGCGTGCTCATAATTTATATATATTTAATGTGTTTATGTGTTTTTATAATTACCTTGTATTGGAAAATAAAAACCATATTTTACATACGTTTTATTCCCCCCCCCCCCAGCTTAAAAAGAGAAAGAGCTAATATAATCTTACAGTAATAGTTCAAGTATCATATATTTTAATATTTTTACATTTTTATTTTTTAAATAAATTATCTAAGGCTTTAAACGCTGAAAACTGTTCACGTTCTTTCACATGGACTGCAGCATGTCCTTTTCTGTGATGCGCATCGAGATGTAGTTGTTGGATTTAAATGCTTGTTGAAGGGGTCAAAGTCCATTTTTAGACAGCAAAGTAAACGAATATTTAACTTCCTTATCTCTCTCAAAGCTTTAGAGTATTATGTACGAGTGAAGAAATTAAACTGCGTTCGTATTTTAATCTATTTCTAGCATTTTATTCACGTCATTTACAAAAATTTCAATGGGTGTATTTACATGTAATATACGATATCTCGTTCTTGATGCGATTGAACAGGTTGATGCTGTTTGGGTTATACTCCAAATCTGCACTGATTTTTCTGTACGATAGCAAACATATGACGTTTGTTCGGGTTAATGACCTTTTGGACTTATATCTTCAACGTAATTTTTAAGCTTCTCGTTCCGTGTCTCCAAATCTTGCAACTTGACCATCAGGGCTTCATTATCGTGTTGGTACCTGACCTTGAATTCGTTTACGAAATATTCCTTTACTATTCTGTAGCATCTGTCATAAAAACTCTTGGAAATCCAGCAAGCAATATCCAGCAGCAGCTCTTCTCGCACATACGTCCCAGAAATAATCGTATTGTATACTGGGTTCTTATTACCCGTTACTGTTTGCAAGGGATAATAGTCCCCAGCACTTTCTGATGCATAATATCGCATAAGTTCTTTCGATCTTTTATTACGTAGCCAATATTTAAACTCTTTTCCACCATCCTGACATAGCTTTATAGCGTTAAAACCGGTGTCCTTGTTGCCTATAGTCTTAAAATCCCCATATAAACCGTACCAGTATTGATTTTGGATTTGCTCGAAGCAAACATCTCGTAGACTTGATATTTTGAGATTATGTTAAAAAGCACGTCTGAACACTTTTGATTGTAGATGAAGAATGATTGCAGGACAAGGTGACGATTTAAACGCTTGCGCAATAGAGATCGGTGGGAGGGGGAGAGGAGAGATGTGGGGATATAATTTTTAGCGTTAAATATTAATATGTTATGAGCTCGGATACTTTTCTCCCCGAGCGCTTTCTGATACATAATACCGCATAAGTTATTTCGATCTTTTATTACGTAGCTAATATTTAAACTCTTTTCCACCATCCTGGCATAGCTTTGTAACGTTAAAGTAGTTGTCAACGCTAGTCTTCTGTTTCTAATTGTTCATCATCATTATCCATGTTTAACGTTTCATAACAGTCGCGAGGTCTGTATATATATTTTCTAATGCAGGTATTGGTCTCGTCTTTCATAGTCTTTTCGCTGCTTTCTCCATATAGTAGTGTTTGTCTTTATGAATGGTCTTTATGTGTTTATCTTTCCTTGTAAAATTGTCGTTGCATAAATTACACTCAATATTTTTTCTCTTTAAGCTTTTTTCATATGAGGACTTATACAGCCTGGAACCTGTTTTCTACAAACCTGTTTTCTACAACTTGGAACCTGTTTTTTACAGCCTGCAACCTGTTTTCTACAGCCTGTAACCTGTTTTCTACTGCTACAGACCTGTTTTTACAGCCTGTAATCTGTTTTTTCACTGCTACAGACCTGTTTTTTACAGCCTGCAACCTGTTTTTTACTGCTACAGACCTGTTTTTTTTTTCAGCCTGTAACCTGTTTTTTACTGCTACAGACCTGTTTTTTACAGCCTGCAACCTGTTTTTACTGCTACAGCCTGTAACCTATTTTTTACTGCTACAGACCTGTTTTTTACAGCCTGCAACCTGTTTTTACTGCTACAGACCTGTTTTTTACAGTCTGCAACCTGTTTTCTACAGCCTGTAACCTGGATAATGTCACTACAGAGACAATGTTTTTTAGTCAAACGACATAAGATACGTGGACGCGGAGGTCAGGTACCACATGCCAACTCGTACAAGCACATTTGTTCGATGATTTGTAAATTTGTGAGTAATATGCCATACTCGTTTAAGCTGTGGTTCCTTCGAAGTGTACCTTGTAAGTTTGTTTGACAACGACAATACCTATCGTAAAGCTTAGTTAAGATGATAATGATGGGAGGTGACAACACACTGAAGGCGTAACAGCTCGACCATCTAAAGACAAATGAAAAGATGCAATCGCCTGGAAATGATTGATAAGTTACTGAATTATTACCATATCATGTAGCTTGTTGATAATATCACTATAGAGGTGATGTTCTTTAGTCAACCGATACTCTTCGATATAATAGCGTAAATCATTTACAAGTTTGTCGGGATTGTCTCCGCTCTCTCCCTCTTTCTAACAAATATATGCTGCTCTCACAATCTGTTTCTAATTGTGTTTTACATAACGATTATCTGGATAATCGTCAACACCACACACATGTTAGACCTTTTACTTCTATTTTAAATATCATTCTAATTTTATTTTGGATTTTCAGGTAGTTCCAGAGAACCCGTGCTGAACGTACAGGAGGCCATACGTGGACGCGGAGATGATTTGTAAATTTGTGAGTAATATGCCATACTCGTTTAAGCTGTGGTTCATTCGAAGTGTACCTTATAAGTTTGTATGGAGTCTTACATGCGCTTCAATTGACACATACTGGATAGTATAACTCACACACTCGGTAGTTGGGATGCTTACTAGTTGGTGTCCAGCCTCGACTCATTTCGGGTAACACTAGCTAGTTGTTGAAGAACGAATGATACATATTTGCTAATTAATATGTATAATGGAAACTTATGAAAGGATGGCAAATGAACCCCGGCTGTTGTGCTTTGTGATGACCCATGTATAAAGGTAACAATACCAACAATAACATATGTTATCTCTCTCTTTCTCTCTCGTTCTAATATTAAACTAGTACCTCTGAATCTCTAATCTGAATTTTTAACAGCTTTAAGAAGCAGTATTAATAAACGGTGTACACATACTGAGATTTTCTTTCTCATTCCGTGCCTCTCCTCTAGGTACCTACATTCTTCAGGCCACTTCAGAAGCAGCAGCAGCAGTCTACAGGATGTTCTTAAAGAAGCAACAGCGAAGCAACCACATGACAACGTTGGGTTTTATATCTGTTGGTTTGTTCCTTAATACATTCTCTGCCAGACCTAGGCTGAACTTTTTCAATACAATTTGACATTTAAAAGAATAAGTAGTTAGCGTTGGTCACATGGGCTTTAATACGAACTTAAGATATAACATGGTATACTACTGAGCTTAAGATATACAGATGACACGACAGTATTAAGATAATAATAACAACGGTTTCTATTAAACTCATTTCCTAAATAGCATAGAATTCTTCTAGTAATTAAATAGATAATGTTATACAGAGTGTTTTTATATGTAATTTAGTATGTACAATAAATTTAACAAATAGTGCTTCGTTTTCTTGTTAAACTTTTGTAAAAAAAATTGATGTTTCATAAATATCTTAACCCAATTTTGTTATAATTTGAAACGCAACAAATATAATAGCCATTTTTTACTTTATAACTGATATTCCATCCGACGGCATTTCTTCTCCATATTTATAGTGTATTTTTATAAAAAAAATATATGTAATGGTCTTTACACATACTCCTATAACTAAGGTATATATGAAGTGTTGAATTTACCATTCAGTAACAATCTAATAACAATTACATTCTCCCGTTTTCTCTTTCTCCTGAATATAAAATTTAACATCAATCAGACAACTCTTATATAAGTTACAAGAGTTGTGTTATTTAAAAAAAAAAACATCCGGTAGATGTACAAATATGCGCATGTCTGTCGCCTGGATTTTGTATACGTGGCTGATGCTTTTAAGTTAGCTGGCATCAGTGACAGAGCTATTTATTTCAAACCATTAGCGAAATATAAGGTGCTAATGCACATGTTTTTTCATTCAAGAGACCGATATTTAAAAGAATAAGTAGTTAGCATTGGTCACATGGGCTTTAATATGAACTTGACACGACAGTATTAAGATAATAATAACGACGGTTTCTATTAAACTCATTTCCCAAATAGCATATAATTCTTCTAGTAATTAAATAGATGTTATACAGAGTGTTAATTAAGTATGTACAATAAATTTAACAGACAGTGATTTTAAGACAATGCTTCGTTTTCGTGTTACTTTTGTAAAAAAAAAATTGATGTTTCGTAAATATCTTAACCCAATTTTGTTATAACTTGAAATGCAACAAATATAATAGCCATTTTTTTACTTTATAACTGATATTCCATCCGACGGCATTTCTTCTCCATATTTATAGTGTATTTTTATAAAAAAAATGTTTGTAATGGTCTTTACACATACCTACTGCTATAACTAAGGTATATATGAAGGGTTGAATTTACCATTCAGTAACAATCTAATAACAATTCCATTCTCCCGTTTTCTCTTTCTCTCGAATATAAAATTTAACATCAATCAGACAACTCGTATATAAGTTACAAGAGTTGTGTTATTTAAAAAAAAAAACATCCGGTAGATGTACAAATATGCGCATGTCCGTCGCCTGGATTTTGTATACGAGGATGATGCTTTTATGTTAGCTGGCATCAGTGACACAGCTATTTATTTCAGACCGTTAGCGAAATATAAGGTGCTAATGCACATGTTTTTTCGTTCAAGAGACCTGAACGGAGCTGTGTGAATTTCTCATCTTAAAATTATGAAATTTCACACTAATAGCTGAAATATTTTTAGCATCAAGCAACCACAGCGTTCCCATTCTTAAATGCTAGGGTGGTCTAGAGGTAACGGACTCGCTTCGGAATCCAAAGGTGCGTGGTTCGAATCTCAGATAGAGCAAGACTGTTTTAATTTAAATAAAATTCGAAACCAACTTTAAATTTACAGCCAATTGCAGTTCATTGACCTCCCTTATCGTACCCCAGCTCTCTATTGCGCAAGCGTATAAATCTAGAAATTTGAATTTACCGCCAACTGTTGTTTGGCGTTCATTGACCTCCCTATCGTGATTAGATTTTAAATTTACCACCAATTTGCCGCGCTCTGATTGGTAGAGAGGCGTGGCCTAAAAGTGGAGTGGAGGGGGTAAAATTCACCAAAAATTTACAAATTGAACCTTCATAAGAAAATACATGGGATTTTGGCGTTGAACGCCCCTAGCTTATCTACTCCCTTCTTCACTATGACATTAACAGCGGTAATCAAATAAAAAGTAATCAAGATAAAAGTAACACAGCGAACGTACCAGAAATTACCGGTACAAATACACCTAGTAGTAGTACAAATTCAAATGCACCTAGTAGTAGCACCAATTCAAATGCGATAGCTTCTGTTACAACAGAGCCCGATGCGCAAAATTTAGTATTGTTAATGCATAATAAAACAAGTCTTCATTCTCGTCAAGATTGTCACGTATTATTATCGACAGCAATCATAAATGTTTTTGATTGTCATGGTCACCTCGTTAAGGCTCGTGCAATTTTTGATTCAGGCTCAATAAGTTCCTTTATATCAAAAAAATCAATTTGAAAAATTAAATTTGCCCCACGAGAAAATTAACACGACAATTTTAGGTTTAAATAAATCATCTTCTAATACGTCTATAAAAACTACCACGTTCATTAAATCAAATATTAGCGATTACAAGAAAAAAGTTTAATTTTTAGTAATAAATGAGGTAACGAAAAATATTTCTCTTTTCTCATTCCATACAACTGATTTAGATATTCCCGAATCTATCACGTTAGCTGACCCTAACTTTAATATCTCAAATTCGGTAGATATTTTAATAGGTGCCGAAATTTACTATGATGTTTTATGTATACGACATATTAAATTAGGTGTCAATAAACCTATCTTACAAAAATCGAATTTCGGTTGGTTAGTTTCAGGTCGGATTGCGTTTACTAATTTAAATCAAAATGTCTCGTATTGCAATTTAGCAAAAAATCAATCAATTCAAAACAAACTAGAAAATATTTGGCGCGTTGAGGAGATTGATTTGCCACGTTTTACTAATAAACAACATATTACAGGTGAGCGTATTTTCAAAGAAACTGTCACTATAAATGAATTAGGCCGTTATGTTGTAGCATTACCTATGGTCGATCCAGTACCTGAATTAGGAAACTCGCGCGATTCTGCAATAAGCAAATTTTTATCATTAGAGCGCAAATTAGAAAAAAATCCTGATTTAAAATGTCAATATCATAATTTCATGCATGAATATGAAACCCTCAATCACATGACAAAAATTGATGAATCGGATATTTTTCCAAATAACGACAATTTAATTTATTATTTACCTCATCACGGAGTTGTTCGAGAAGATAGTTTAACAACCAAACTCAGAGTTGTTTTCAACGGATCATTCATAATTAATAACGGTATATCTCTTATTGATATTTTACTCGATTTATTTAGTAGCATCACTCGATTTAGAAAACATGAAATTGTAATAATCGAAGACGTTGAGAAAATGTATAGGATGGTGGATGTTACAGAATCGCAGCGTAATATGCAACGTATTATTTGGCGTTATGACACTACTCAACCTCTTAATCATTATCGTTTAAACACATTGACATATCGAACAGACCCAGCAAGCTTTTTAGCCATACGATGTTTACACGAATGTGCTCTCGAAAACATTAAAGAATTTCCCGAGGCTGCTAATACCATATTAAGCGATTTCTATGTAAATGATCTAATAACAGGCTCAAATTCAATTGACAATGCAATCAAAATGAAACAAGAAATTTCGAAAATTCTAGGTAGTCGTGGATTTATATTACGAAAATGGGCATCTAACGAATCGTCAATTTTTAGACAAAAATCAGATCTCGAAAATAATTCACAATACTTCATAACTGATAGCACTAGTCATAAAACTTTAGGTTTACAGTGGCATTCCCACACTGACACTTTCAATTTTATTATAAATTCTCGCACGGTCGATGATAAAATCACTAAGAGAAGTATTCTTTCTACGATATCTCAAATTTTTGACCCGATGGGTCAATTAAAGATAAAATTATTTTGCAACGTTTATGGCAATTAAATTAAGATTGGGATGATTCAGTTCCATCTTCTTTAGAAACCGAGTGTAAACATTTCAAAAACCAATTATCTTTGTTATCTAAAATATCGATCCCTAGACATGTTATTTTATCTAATTCAATTTTCACTGAAATGCATGGCTTTAGTGATGCATCACAGCATGCATATGGAACTTGTATATACATTGTCTCGCATGACTCGCTCGGTAATTTTTTAGCAAATTTATTATGCACAAAATCTCGCGTAGCACCACTTAAAGTTTTATCTTTGCCTCGTTTGGAATTTTGTAGAGCTCTTCTACTAGCTCAGTTAGCAGAAAAAGCAGAGAAATCCTTAAAAATCAATTTACAGACAAGTTGTATTGGTGCGATTCAAGTATAGTTTTGAGTTGGTTACAATCAGAACCTATTAATTGGCAAGTTTTCGTTGCCAATAGAGTATCAGAAATTCAGCGATTGACTAACATTAAAAGGTGGCATCATATTAGTAGCAAAAATAATCCTGCTGACGTCATTTGACGAGGAATGGATCCTGAAAATTTATCAGAATGCAAATTATGGTGGTCAGGACCTTCTTTTCTCACTAAAGAAAGACACTTATGGCCCCAAACAAATATCAATTATTATTTAAATGATATTCCCGAAAAGCGAAAAAATACTTTTTTTCTTAATTGACCCAATTCTAGATAACAATGATTTTGACTTATTCATTCGCTATTCTTCTTTATTAAAGCTTCAAAGAATTGTCGCATATTGCATTAGATTTATAAGCAATTGTTCTCATAAAACCAACAAACTCGCAAATAGTTTAACATTACATGAATTAGATAAAGCTCTAATAGTTATTATAAAAAATATTCAGTCTCATCATTTCAACACTGAAATAAACTTATTGTCATCAGGGAAATAAGCTACGATTTTAAATTTCCCATTGTTTTGCCTTCAAAAAATCATATTACTGATCTCATAATCCAACATGAACATAAAATCAATTTACACGCTAGCGCACAAACTACTTTAGCAGCCATAAAGCACAAATTTTGGCCATTAAAAGGAAAGTCTGTTGTTAAACAAGTTTTAAGACAATGAATGACACGTTTCCGAGCTAAACCTATTAGTATCACGCAGCAAATGGCTGATTTACCTAAACATAAGATCAATTCCACTCGACTATTTTTAGTATGTGGAACCGATTTTGCAGGCCCATTCATTATAAAGGATGGCAAGACGCGTAATCGTATGCTCATAAAAGCTTATCTTTGTGTTTTTGTTTGTTTTTCTTCAAAAACCGTCCATTTCGAATGAAAAATTGTATATTTATTAACCGGATGGCTTTTTGAATCTTTATACTGGATGTTCCACAAAACTGATCCAATTACCAACAGAACGAAACTTTCCTGAGGTTTTTCCTTTTTCAAACCAGATACCTTTTTTGGAAGTTTGTAAGAAACTTTTCTTATTCTTTCCTCGAGCAGGGCCTACTCTTTTTTGAAAAACGTTCTCATCAAACTTTTACATACAGGGTGTTTCAAAAATGTTATATCTACTAACCAGCGAGGAAAGCACCGGGGAGTGGTGCTCGGACCGAAGGCCGGAGAGAAAGGCCAAACTCCGCGTTAGCGGAGTTTGACTGCCTTTCTAGTTATTCTTTAAAATTCGTCAGATTTTATTTTTAAATACGACCCTTTGAATAAGATGTGTCGTTTTTCTTCATATTTCAGACTTAAATTTATTTTGTTAATACTCTCTTATAACCTTAAATTTACAGATGTAACACTTTTCCCTAAATACTAACAACTTTTCTGAAATATGATGTCCATGTAATTTTTAGGTCACGCACTTTTTTAAAAGACATTGGCGGGACGGGCTAAACT
Organism: Anoplophora glabripennis; assembly: GCF_000390285.2. Taxonomy (NCBI): domain Eukaryota; kingdom Metazoa; phylum Arthropoda; class Insecta; order Coleoptera; family Cerambycidae; genus Anoplophora; species Anoplophora glabripennis. Next base: position 55,160 of record NW_019417014.1, on the reverse strand, counting down.
AATGGTAAAACTAGCTCAGAGAATCACTGAAAACAAGGACACTACACATTGGGAGATTGTCGAAAGTGAGAACGGATAGTTATAATCCTTAACTGTACAGAGTTTATGCAAATATATTTTTCTGTTTAGGTAGTGGTTCCTGCGGGGATAATAATCTAAATACTAATAATTTCAATTTACAAACTACTGGCTTTGCCAAACGTGCCAGATTTGTCTTCTGGGATGGGTAAATACTTCCTTAGTTTCAATTAGTTTGTCAGTTTACTTTCCTATTATAGAATGGAATTAATTTTTTAACTCCTCTCTTGTTTTTAGGTTCTGGCTTTCCTATCCCTGGTAATTCATCATCAATACAAAATAATGTGGATTCTTCTAATCAAGAAAATAGTTTTCTTTGTACCAATAACGTTACTAAATCTACATCAGAAATTGGTAAATAGTATAACCTACGAATTTCATAATTTACTATCATACTTATAATTTCAGATTGTTCTGCACTTGAAATTATTTCCGAAGTTGTTTCTATGGAAAATTTGAACAATCATTCATTCAGCGATAGTGAGAATGAAGCTCAAGACGCATTCCATAATTCTAATGATACAAATGAGGATTCTGATTACTCATCCGATTCAGACAGTGAAACTTCATTACACCAGGCAGAAATGGGGGCACAGCATGCTACAGAAGAGGTGAAAAAAACTAGAAAACGGAAGCGTAATAAGTTCGACTGGAAAAAAATGCTGCAAAATTAGCCAGAAATTTTGGAAAAGAGTACGTGTCATCTTCAAAGTCTAGCAAAATAATGGAAGCAAGATAAATGAAACCTCCATGTAAAGATAACTGCAAGCTCAAATGCAAATCAAAAATTACTGCTGAATCTCGTAAACAGATATTTGGAAACTATTGGGCTCTTGAGGGCTCCCAAAGGCAGCGAGATTATTTATCATCCTGCATGACTCCCATTAAACCGAAATACCAGTACCCAAAGAATGAATCCAAACAACGAAATAACAATGCCTTTTATTTCGGAATTGATGGGATTCGTGTCTGTAAATCATTTTTTAAATCCATTCTCGATATTACTGATAGGAGTGATAGGCCAGTACGAACCGTAATTATAAAACGAAATGAACATGGAGGCATGGTTTCAAGCGATCTCCGGGGTAAGCATGACAAACATACTAAGTTGGATGCAAGTATTAAAGAAGAGATTCGAAAGCACATAAATTCTATACCCCGGGTTGAGAGTCACTACACAAGAGCTCGTTCTTCTCGTGAGTTTATCCAAGGTGGAAAGTTCATACGAGATTTGCATAGGGACTATGTTAAAGAATACGAGGATAATAACCTACCAAGTGCCAAGTATTTGATCTACTATCAAATATTTGCTCGTGAATTCAACTTGTCATTTTTCACCCCCAAAAAGGACCAATGTGCGGTTTGCGCAACATATACAAACTCTTCTGAGGCGGATAAAGAAAATTTGAAATATAGCTATGAGACCCACCTATCAGAAAAAGAACTCTCACGTTATGAAAAACAAAAAGATAAGCAAAATATTTGTGAAAATTATGTTGTAGCTTGTTTCGATCTTCAGACGGTAATGCCATGTCCTAATGGAGATACATTAACGTTTTACTATAAGTCTAAACTTAATGGTCTCAATTTCACGGTATACGAAATGAAACAAAAAGGTTGCGAAGATCTATGTTATTGTTATGGTATGAAACGCAAGGACATAGAGGAGCCAATGAAATCGGATCTTGTCTTCTGAACTACATAGAAAAAATATCAAGATCTAATCCAAATGGTGAGATTAACATTGTGCTGTATTCGGACAATTGCGTAGGGCAACAAAAAAATCGCTTTATAATAACGATGTATGTGTACGCTGTAATCAAATATACAAACATAAAGTCCATTACACATAAATTTTTAATCATGGGACACACGCAGAACGAAGGAGATTTTGTGATGGATTGTCTCTGAAAAAGTCCAGACAGTCTAGATCAAAATTTTATATATTGCTCATGACCTAATTTACCAAATTTAACAATTAAACTAAATAAATTATTTCGGAATATTACTGGAATCAAAATTGCAGTCAGCAACTTGCTTAAAATTGGGGGGTTATTTACTAAATTAAAAGACAAAATACCCGTTTTAGACAGATCAGGCCTGGTTTATGGTATCCCTTGCAATGATTGTAATAAAAGATATATCGGTCAAACGAGTAAACTCTGTGACCGCATTACAGCCCACAAGAGTGACATCAGATGTAACAAAAATTCCTGTATGCTTACGCAACATGCTTTAGATTTAAGTCATAGTATTAATTTTGAGGATGTAGAGATTCTGTGTAGTGAGAGCAGTTTAAACAAGAGAACTTTTTTAGAAATGTGTTATATAGATAGGGAAGGGGATTGTATTAACAGAAGACCGGATAATGAAAACCTTAGTGTCATTTTCACATACCTGTTACATTTTTCCAATAATAATTTCAACAATAGCGACTTAATATTTTAGGTTGTGATTGATGTTATGAGTTGGCAATACCTGATTTCCTGTTTTTATGTTTTAGTTTATGGTCACTCTGTGTTCTGTGGTTGATTTCTCCCACTACGCATAAACTCTATAACCATGTGGTCATGACATAGGCTCTGGTATTTAATTGTTTTAATAATGTGTAGTTTTATCAATTGTTGTCAAATTTTAACAGAATTTTAATGTGTAACTTTTAAAAATATTTTTTCTCATGACGGATCATTGTTTCGTCGCGTCATCATTTTTATAATATAATCTCTATATTTGTTAGTATAGTTTTTTGTTTGGGCTTTTAAAGTTTTTTCATAATATTGTAACCGTTATAGAGTTCGTGAAGAAGAGACAATAAAGTGCTCGAAAGCATGAACTGAATAAAGAGTCTTCTTTGTTAAGTTGACTGACATACATACCCGA
>NW_019417014.1:39872-48135 GCF_000390285.2 Anoplophora glabripennis | reverse complement strand
TTTTTTTCTAACATTTCGATGTGACTCCTTAACATATCATGCGACTCGAATGGTTTAGCTGAAAATGCAAAATAATTAATAATAAATAATAAAAAATTAATGTAAAAAGTTTCATACTGAAAGATTTTCCTAGATCTCTACAACTTGGGGGTACCCATATATTAAATATTTTTCCTGGTATATGGGGTATCCATTCTATAAATGCCTGTAATTTAAAATATACTTATTACTTATCGTAATTTTATTTAAAAGTTGCAATTTGGTATCTATTACATATTATAAATACATGTTGTCATTTTGTATTTTTTAAGTGTAGGTACTTATAATACGATTTATACAAAGAGCAATAACTGATAAGTATGTTCACAAGCAAAATATTTTGTTGACTGGTAAATTCACATAAGCTTAGTGCTTACTTATTTTTAAGTTCCCTTACCTTTTTCGATCCTTCTNGCAGGAAAAACTAAACAATTTTGCAAAATTTCGGGTTTTTCCGGATATCTCCGAAACTACCCGAAATTTTAAAACTTTCTAAACAACATATTGTTAGGTATAAAAAAACACAACTTTTTTCTAATCTGAGCCACCCCGTATCTCTTACCGTTTCCTAGATACTAATGCCTATCCCATCCTTATCTTGGACACACTGTATATCTATGAATACATCAAACTTTAAACAAAATAAGTATACTAATTGATCCTAGGGAAAAAAATATTATTTATTTTATTTATTCACTATTTGACTTATGTTTATAGCATTACTGTACAAAAATAGTTTTTTTTTGTATTTTTTCCGTACAGTTGAATGATGTAATCAGTTTTTGATTTTTTTTTATTTTAAATAAATTATCAACAATTACTGAAAAATTCATTGCTGCAAGTCATTTTTTTACATTTTTGAGCATGTTTTTAAACTGTGATTATAAATTTTTTTATTTCACCAAAAAGTATATGTCAAAACGAAAAAAATTATTACCGGCAGAACTCTGTACGATTATTTTTTTAAGTAGAATTCTTCTTTGAAAAAAAAAGTGTTTCAGGCCCAAGAAAATGAATATCTCAGAAACTTCCTGATTTTTGTATCTAAAAATTTTTTTGGTTATTTAAGACAGAAAAAGGTACACTTTCACTAAGTTTCGTGAAAATTAAATTATTTTTGCGGATATGAGAATTAAAAAAAGGAAAATCAGAAAAAAACCTGTTTTTCGCATTTTTCTCGGAAATTTTGAGGTTATGTTAAAAAATGACATCTAAAAATTTTGTAGATTTTTGCATGATCTACAACTTTTGTGATTGATACTTTTTTGTCTGACGTCAACTTTCACCAGAAATCCCAATGATACAATTTTTCATAACTTTTCCATCCCTCAAATCAACCCTCCGCCGCCCCTGCTCACGTATTTATTTCTTTTTCGTTTATGATAAGCCTCTTTACTATTTCCACTTATAAAAGTCCAGGTAACAATTTTCTTTTTTTTCCCTCAAATGAGTTATTTTGATCGGTCTACTTATCCTATTTTTAAGCATATTTTAAAATCTTCATAATTTTTATCAATTTTTTTTATACTCAATTTATTAATTGAAAAAAATNTGGTAAGGCTCTTTAGTTCTAGAAAAAAGTCTGTTGCAAGTGAGTACATTTTTATATCCAATTTTGACATTTAAATCTTTTATAATATAAAGTAACTTTGGTGCAAGTTCTTTTAGAAACAAAAACGATTTGTATTTGGGCGCAGTGACTTGTACACTGTACCGCATTACAAAATAGATTGTTTGATAACAGCGTAGAAACTGACAACAGTGTCAGTTTCTATATATTCTAATATTCTGTGGTGTGTTTTATGTTTTATATATATATATATAGACCTATCATTTGTACATGCAAGGCCTGTAATTACATATAACTCACACAAACCAGGCCCGTTTTGCACAAGCGAGGCCCGAAATCGGGTCTCGCATGTAAAATGCGTGTATGTACAGTTATTTTCCTTTCCCTGCCCACCCTGTAGCAAACTGTCAATTTTCTTTTTGGGTTCACAGGTGATGTGCATATCACCTCTTATACAGTTTTTAGTTCATTCAATATTAGGTAGGGGTCGCCTCAGTAGTTCTGTATATAATTGGGAGTAACAAATGCTAGGCCCCCATACATAGGTTACATTTACAAAGCAATTGCAAACTCCGAGGTCCTTAAACATGACAACAGTGCTAATTTATTAAAGCATAGGCTAGGTATGCTATAGAACGCTCTTCCGTGCATTAAAAATTATCGAAAATTCTGTGCAAGAAATCGTGTTGCTTATAAATAACTTGAAGTTCATTTTGAATGCGTTTTCTTAAAGGCAACACACTTGAATTCTGAATTTTGAGATTGTTTTTAATGCACGAAATATANAAAAAATCGCTACCAAAATTTTGCTATTTTTCACTTAAAAAAAAAATTCGTAGTAGGCCTTGAAAATCAAAATTTCGTCTTCAAATTTTGCATTAAGATACAGCTTTTGGAGATCTATATTTAAAAAAAAACCCGGATCAAATCGGTCCATAAACAACTTTTGTACGCGAGTGTTTCCATTCTTAATGGGTCACCCTGTATATATATATATATAATAATAATTCATCTATTAATGACGTTGGTGAATCTAGCTTATAGAATTTATTTTTCAAAATTTAGCGCTCAATTTCACCGTTTCCTTTTTTCTAAATTCCACAATTTACTTAGTCCATGGTTGTCTCAATTATTCTGTTCGGTGTACCTTTTGGTTCTGTAAAGTTTGGTTATGATTCTTTGGTTCAATTATAATTCCTTGCTGCCACATGGCTGAGCAAAGTTTTTAAGGTTATATAGTTTTAAAATGTAACTGTAAAGCAATAACTCAAAATTTTAAACAATTTTAGTATAAATAGTTTAGCAATAGTGTTAATGAATGTTTTTAACAATAGATTTTTACGTATCGTACGGTTATGACTAATGATTCAAATGGATTTTGTTCTAAACTTGGTAAAAAAAAATTTTTTTTTGATTCAAATCTCAATTTTGTAAGTATAAGTTAGATTATTACTTGTAGTTGTTACCAATGTATATTCCATTGTAGTTTCTCCTGAGGCAGGAATAATTTGTTCCGAAAGCTCGAGTAATAAAAAAGAGTACACTTCAAATTTGGCTTTGACTGCAGACCCGACTATATTTTAAAATTTTGTTAGTTAACTTAGACAGTCGTCTAACGCTTTGGCAATATATATATAAATACAGGGTGATTCAGGTTTTAAGGCACAAACTGAAATGGGTGATAGATCTTATCATTTTAAGCAAAAAAGTTTATATAAACATGAGTCCGATCTCGATCAGTAGCGGAGCTACAGGGGGTCAAAGTTTATTTATTTTTTTCTATTAATTAAAATATCTCGCTCACTTTTCAAAATATCAATTTAAAATTTGGTGTGGTTAATACTTCCTATAAGGACATCATTTCAAGCATTTTAAAGATTTTTAAAATCTACAGGGTGATACGTTTTTGGGGGTTGAGGCTTCTTTATCCCCCCCANAATGGAATATACATTGGTAACAACTACAAGTAATAATCTAACTTATACTTACAAAATATTGAATGAATTTTGAATTTTTTGGTTTGAATCAAAAAAAATTTTTTTTATACCAAGTTTAGAACAAAATCCATTTGAATCATTAGTCATAACCGTACGATACGTAAAAATCTATTGTTAAAAACATTCATTAACACTATTGCTAAACTATTTATACTAAAATTGTTTAAAATTTTGAGCTATTGCTTTACAGTTACATTTTAAAACTATATAACCTTAAAAACTTTGCTCAGCCATGTGGCAGCAAGGAATTATAATTGAACCAAAGAATCATAACCAAACTTTACAGAACCAAAAGGTACACCGAACAGAATAATTGAGACAACCATGGACTAAGTAAATTATGGAATTTAGAAAAAAGGAAACGGTGAAATTGAGCGCTAAATTTTGAAAAATAATTTCTATAAGCTAGATTCACCAACGTCATTAATAGATGAATTATTATTATATATATATATACAGGGTGATTTTCTGAATGTCGAGACTAGACAGCTATTCAGAGCAATGAAAATAAAAATAAAAATTTTATACTATCCATTAAGTTTTAAGATGTAACTGTAACTGTAACTCTGTCAACTGAACCAGTAACCTTGAAAAAGATAATAAATAATTATCGAAAGCTTGGTTTAAGTTAAATAAGAGTTTTCTTTCAACCACCAATTGACGACATCCCCAATATATAATTTTTTGGTCTCTAACTTAATCGTCAAGATTAACCGTATGTACAAGCAACAACAACCCGTTTTGTACAAGCGAGGCCCGAAATCGGGCCTCGCATGTAAAATGCGTGTATGTACAGTTATTTTCCTTTCCCTGCCCCCCCTGTAGCAAACTGTCATTTTTCTTTTTGGGCTCACAAGTGATATGCATATCACCTCTTATACAGAACAAGATAGAAATAATTTTCGAGTTTTTATTGTTTCAACGTCGTTTTGGCTGTCAAGCCCAGTGCAATTTTCGCTGAAGTTTATTCTTATTGGGCTAAATATTCAAAATCTTAATATTTTGTTGCTTCTTATAATGTGTCATTATTATATTTTTTTCAATTAATAAATTGAGTAAAAAAAAAATTGATAAAAATTATGAAGATTTTAAAATATGCTTAAAAATAGGATAAGTAGACCGATCAATATAACTCATTTAGAGGGAAAAAAAAGAAAATTGTTACCTGGACTTTTATAAGTGGAAATAGTAAAGAGGCTTATAATAAACGAAAAAGAAATAAATACGTGAGCAGGGGCGACGGAGGGTTGATTTGGGGGATGGAAAAGTTATGAAAAATTGTATCATTGGGATTTCTGGCGAAAGTTGACGTCAGACAAAAAAGTATCAAACACAAAAGTTGTAGATCATGCAAAAATCTACAACTTTTGTAGACGTCATTTTTTAACATAACCTCAAACATTCCGAGAAAAATGCGAAAAACAGGTTTTTTTCTGATTTTCCTTTTTTTAATTCTCATATCCGCAAAAATAATTTAATTTTCACGAAACTTAGCGAAAGTGTACCTTTTTCTGTCTTAAATAACCTAAAAATTTTTTAGATACAAAAATCAGGAAGTTTCTGAGATATTCATTTTCTTCGGCCTGAAACACTTTTTTTTCAAAGAAGAATTCTACTTAAAAAAATAATCGTACAGAGTTCTGCCGGTAATAATTTTTTTCGTTTTGACATATACTTTTTGGTGAAANGTAGTTTTTATACACATTGAAATTTAGCCAAATGATTTATAATTTAATTGCATAAATATATTCGTAGTTCAAACTTCAACCTACAACCAAAATTATATGTTTTGCTTTAATTCTAAATTTATTTATACTACAACCAATACAATCACAAATAAAATATAAAATATCTCCGTATCTCGTAAGAACAGATTTGGAGGTAAACGTAAACAGTATCCCTTATTTATGGTCAACATCTGACATACACGTGTGGCGTCCGGTGTCTTTGCGTTTTCTCAAATACCTACATAATAAATAGAACCATTTTTTTTAGTTTTAGGACTGTAAATTATATAAATTCTAAGTAAATCTTGAGATTTATTAAATGATTATGCGTCTCTCTTGACTCAGTAGCTTTATCTTCGGTCCCTAAAGTCTAATATTTTGGATCTGTAGATGTTAGAACTGTGTTTCATTTAAGATTTGGTGGTGATTTGTAGTTTGAGGCGGTAATTATTTGGAGGGGGGCATTTAAGATAGTTAGCCTTGGGCGATCGAAACCTTAGAGCCCTGATAGCAATACTGTACAAAAATAAAGTTTTGCTTCAAACAATGAGTTTTTTTTATTTTTTTCCGTAGAATTGAATGGTGTAATCAGTTTTTGAATGCTTTTTAATTTAAACAAATTATCAACAATAACTGAAAAATTCATTGTTGCACGTAATTTTTTATTTTTTTGCATTTTTGAGTATGTTTTGAACTGTTATTCCAGATTTTTTTATTTCACCAAAAAATATAGATATGTTAAAAGGAAAAAAATTATTACCGGCAGAGCTCTGTACGATGATTTTTTTTAAGTAGAATTTTTCTTAAAAAAAAAGTGTTTCAGACCGAAAAAATGAATATCTCAGAAACAGAAAGTATACTTTCACCAACTATCGAATTAAATTATTTTTGCGGAAATGGGAAATAAAAAACGAAAAATCAGAAAAAAAACTGTTTTTCGAATTTTTCTCGGAAATTTTGAGGTTATGTTAAAATGTAACCTCTACTCATACAAAAGTTGTGGATTTTTGCATGATCTACAACTTTTGTATTTGATACTTTTTTGTTTAACGTTAACTTTCGCCAGAAATCCCAATGATACAATTTATGATAACTTTTCAACTCCTCAAATCAACCCTCCCTCCGCCGCCCCTGCTCACGCATTTATTTTTTTTTAGGTTTATTATAAGCCCTTTTACCATTTCCACTTATAAAAGTCTATGTAACAACTTTTTATTTCTCCAAGTGTAATTTGGTTGGAATTAGTCGTAGAATAAATGATGGATGCTTCAAGAAAAATACCTGTATTTCTGATTGACAGATGTACATTTAAACCACTAAGTGGTCATCAATAGTAAAATTATAAATAATTTTTGTAAACAATAACGCAAGATGGACATTTTTTAATATTTTGTTCAAAGATATATAAAAGTATAAAGATTTTTTTGTTTATACAAAATTATTTGTATTTTTACCACTGATAATGTGGTTGTGACTTACACGAGAATTAACAAGTAATACGGAATACAGTGTTAGCCATAACCTTTAAAATGCATGTGGTAGTGTTTTTCGCGGGNTTTTTCCTGAGTACGGCTCTGAACGCTTTCAAAATATCTATTGGATGAAGTCATAACAGTATAAAAATCAATACTGCATAAAATATTCAACAATTTTTTACTACTATTAGCAATACTAATTAGAAATAATAAAATATTTCATAAATTCGTATTCGTAAAAATTTTTATTGATAGCTAAAAATCTTTTTAAGCGATTACAATAGTAACATCATCTCATGCAGAATTAAAAATGACTAGATTTTGTCATAAAAATAGCAGCCATATATTTAAAAAAAATAATCTGATGATGGACCCTCGAAGACGAAACGTCGGATTGCAAAAATGTTGACGCCATTGGATAGAGCGAAAAAAGTGGCAATTTAAATATGCAATTTATTTAAAATTCGTTTTCAAATAAAACCAGAAAAAAAATAAATCGATTTTGCAAAATTTCGGGTTTTCGGATTTCGCGTCAACAGCAGACTTTACAGCAGTTAATACTTTGTATTGCTGTAATCTCAAATCGTCCAGAGATAATTTAGCATTTGAGCATTTATCATTCGACTTAGATGTTTATAGCAATCAGGGCCGTCTTAAGTGCCCGGGCGGGTGGGCGGGCGGCCAAATACAGCTCATGGTAATGTACGTGTTAAAGTCAACTGCACATAATGTGCATCTTAGCTCTCAGTTCTCATCTCACTCTCAGTGTCTCTGTCTCGCTCACACTGAATAGACGTTTCTTACACTGTTTATTACGCATAAAGAAATACTAGTTATGGTACGATAAATAAGTGCACGTAGCCTTAAAAACTTTTATTATTTTTATTTAGCAAGGGGCCAGTGGCCTTAAAAGGTAAAGTTTTATTTAATTTTTTCGAAACGGTTCGAAATTAAGAACTGAAATTTGGCACAATATTTAGTCGGATAAAGTTTCTTCTAAACAAGTATTTTTCGTCCTATTATAAGACGTTGAAATGAACTATCTCTTACACATTTTTCATTACATTTTTTTGGAGTAAATTTTTTCTATTCAAAAAAAAATAAGTTCAGGATCATACACGTATATAGTCTTCATTTCAATCTCATTTGATTTTGCACATAGTAGTTTCCCATAATTTTCTACTGGATGAAAAAAAGTCAAAGAGGCAAGAATATTCCTAATAAGGGTTAAAAAGTTTTTTTATCGAAAAAATGTACTTAAAAAAGAATTAATAAAAAATATGCAGGGGGTAGTTCATAGAAGGAGGACAATAAAAAAATACTCGTCTAGAAAAAGCTTTATCAGCCTACATATCATGACAAATTTCACTTTCTAAATTTCAAACTGTTTGGAAATACATAAATAAAACTTTACATATTTCATTCCCTTTTAAGAGGTCGTAACTCCTCTAGGGG
>NW_019417014.1:29249-36612 GCF_000390285.2 Anoplophora glabripennis | reverse complement strand
ACATACAGGGTGAGTCAAAATTCACTCCCCAGCGGCCGGATATATATTCTAAAATAAAAAATAAAACAAAAATGTAGAATACTAAAATCTCGAAAGCGGGGCCGTTTTTGAATAAATTATTAATTTTAGTTCAATAAAAGCGCAATTTTCAAGTTAGCCGGACAAAACTCTTGTTGACACTGATTTACTTGACAGTGACGTATAATATTTGTTTGACTTTTAGTATTTGTTTAATTCAAAATGGCAGGGTTTGCTTTTACCAACAGAGAATACGTCGATATGATTAAAGCTTTAGGAGCTTGTAACAATAACGCACGTGCTGCCGAATGTGTGTACGCAGGGAACAATTTCCGAATCGCCATCATCCCGATCACAAAACAATCCAAAATGTAGAAATACGTACTGTGGAATCAGGATGCGTAGCTTCAAAACGTTCTTTGTATCAGCAGAGACGTTGATCTGTAAATGTTTGGATAGGTATTTACGGGAAAAGGATATTTTTTGCCAAGAATACTTAATGGTGAAAATTACAATAATTTTTGCGAGAACATTTTGTCAGGTTTGTTAGAAGATATTCCTCTACAACAACGTGCAACTCTGTCGTTTCAGCATGATGGAGCCCCCGCACATGCCACATTACAAGTACGACATATTTTGAACCGCCGTTTTCCTAATAAATGGATTGGACGAGGTGGACCAACACCATAGCCACCCCGGTCTCCTGACTTGACTCCGATAGACTTTTGGTTAATGGGATACATAAAAGAAAAGGTTTATGTTACTGTGCCTGTTGGCGAGGATGATGTTATTGGCAAGATTCTTGAAGCAGTAGCGGAAATAAATGAAACTAATTTCTAATGTTGTTGTTCTGTTGCCAGGAGTTTCTACCACAGATTGCAGAAGTGTATTAACGAAAATGGTAATGTTTTTGAAGGTTAGCCAAAGCCAGAAGGATCTTCGTTTTTGCTATTCTTTATTTTGTATGGATGTAAATGGATTTTAATGGTGTTAATATTAAACAAAAAAATTATAAATTTGAATTTTTCTTTACAAAATTTTCCGAAAACGGCTCCGCTTTCGAGATTTTAGTATTCTACATTTTTGTTTTATTTTTTATTTTAGAATATATATCCGGCCGCTGGGGAGTGAAGTGAATTTTGACTCACCCTGTATGTATCCGTATACTAAAGCGGCAAAATTAAATGTGATTATGAACTTGGCAACGCTGTTCGTCTCAGCTGACGGTTTGTTCGTGACATTACGTTACAAAATTTTCCGAGCATCCGGGCATCTGGCAGGGCCGCCTTCTTAGCGGGAGTTATGGGTTGATTTCCTTCATTTTTAAAAGTCGAGTATAAATTTTTTTTTCCGATTTTCTGTCTTTATTAAGCCTTCCGAATACGTGATTAAAATTAATGGCATTATGACTGAATCACCCTGTATATATATATATATATCCATGTCATAATTATAATAAATCTTACATAGGTGAGACTTAAACTAAAACATTTGTCAGATGTTCACATCACAACCTAAATTTTACTACTAAATGTCTAACGTGCATTATTTTTTTTGTAAGATTTCCTATGTGCGTAAGGAGTGAAAGTATAGGTACATAGATTACAAAAGTTTTTGGACTATTCAATTTTAAATACTATAAAGTTCTATAAAAGCATGGGGTAAAATTACAAATACCGTTTCAAATTAAATGAATGTAAATATCAAATGATGCTAAACAATTATCATATTTATTCTCTAGACTCTAGATGATAAAATACAGGGTGTCCAGAAACTCTTCTGCCAAACGGAAATTACAGGTACTAGAGGTTATTTTATGTCGATTTAACTCAAATTACCTTAATCCGAAAATGCTTCCTAAGTGAGCTACAGCCCTTTGAAGAAGACATTGTGATATGAGTTTTCTTTTAATTATTCAAAGATGCCTTTACTTAAAAATTTCAAACTTTGTATGAGCAATAAACGGATACAAACCCGTCATTCGCAGTAATTAATTTTTTTTACAACCACTACAAGCGTATCAGTAGGGGGAGACAAACGGGTATTTTTATTAAAAATGTTTTATTTTTTACTTTTTTTGTATCCGACACCAAATTTGAGAAATTCAAGATAATTTTCATAAAAAATGTCCTATTCTTTGAAATCGATATCATGAACCGTTTTCGAGAAAAATAAATTTAAACTTTTCGTGTTTCTAACATAACATCATGTTGTATTATAAAATTGTATCTGTAATGTCAAGTTGGCTTTGAAAAATCAACAAAATTTACAAATACTGATAATAAAAGTCGTAAGTATTAAGTTGTTTACATTGTTTTGGAAATTTTAAAATAATTTTATTTCGTGAAGGTATAAAACAACAATTAACATTTAAATACATAAAATAAAATTAAAATAAAAAACAAAAATAAAGATAATTAACGACATAAATAAGATAATTAATTTTACAATAGATGCTCTACATGACGACCATTTGTCTCAATACATAAATTCATTCTTTTCTCTAAAGACCGTCTAATTTTTGGAAAAATGCCTGCATTATTTCTAATTTCATTACAAGCGTTTTGAATTCTTTGCCACAGCTGATTACGGGTTTCTATTGTAATAGCATAGACTAATGATTTTAAATAACCCCAAATACTCACAAAAAATCACAGGGGTTTAAATCTGGAGATCTTGGGGACCACTGGACCACCTCTTCCAATCCATTTGTCGTCTCTGTTATTGTCGAGAAACTGACGAACGTCTCTACTAAAATGAGCTGAGCAGCCGTCGTGCATGAACCATAAATTATTTCGAATCATCAGGGGAACATCATCCATTAAATCAGGTAAAACATTTTGTAGGAAATTAAGATACTCTTGTCCTGTTAAACGGGTAGGAAGCTCTACGGGTCCCAGAAGCTGATTACCGATTAGACCTATCCACACACATTTATGATAAATCTTTGCTGGTGCTTTTTCTCTACTATTGCATGAGGATTATCACCAATGTAGGCATAATGATGTGCATTATGCAAATTAAAAATCCCATCTCTGGTAAACGTAGCTTCATCGCAGAATAAAATATTGGAAAAAAAATTAGGATCCTGATTTTTTTTATTCCGCAACCAGTTTGAAAAATCTACGCGGGCAGGGAAATCACCGTCTATCATGGCGTGAACTGTTTGAAAATGAAAAGGATGAAGGTTTTCTTTTTGAATAATATTCCGTATGGAAGACTTGGAAATGCCAGGATACATAGCAGCGAGTCTTCTGGTACTAACCTCAGGATTATTGTCGATTTCAATTAAAATATCGTCTTCATATTCCATCGTAACATCAGGCCGTCTACCAGTTTCAGTTTCAGTTTTCACTTTGAAAGTTCTTCTAAGAAAAATGTTTTTATTTGGAATGATATGAAGTATTGTAGTCTCTGAACCTTTTGAAGTATGAAGTATTGTAGTCTTTCACCCCATACACAATTGTTCGGATTTTACCACACTAACTATAATTTCTAGAAGTCTATCCGTTGAGGATCGTGTTACATTGATTTTATGAAAATTCAATACTTTACAATATTGTGAATCTTATCTCACTCATGGAAATTCATTTAAGGTATAGTTAACTTAACATTTTACTACTTTTTATTATCTAGCACGGAGTTATATTAAAATTTTTTATTCACCGTTACTTTATCGTTAATGATATATTCTGTAAATTTTTAAATTTTCTATAATAAATTTAGGATCGTGGTATTTTACGTGTTCAGGTGTATCTTTGTTAAATTAACTACCTTTTCATGCTATTTTTACATTATATTCCTTAAATTTAATAGTTTAAATTTTCAAAAGTGTATTAAATTTGACATTTGTTCGGATCATTTTAAATTATATTATTTTTTTTACAAAATTGTATCTTTTATTCCTTATAACTTATGATTTACTGATTGAGTTTTAATTATTTACTATCCATCCAGTGTATTATCTTCAGTTTTATATAGTTTGATTTAATTTTTAATATTTAAGATTTAATATAACTCAAGTGTTGGATTTGATCCTTCTTTTTAATTTTAACTTTTCCTTTATCTGTGTAGATGTTTAGCTCTCAAATTCATTCTGAAATTTTGTATATTTCACAATATATATGGAAAACTTCTTGAACCTTTTATCTTCTAATTGGGAATTATTTTTCTTAGGTATCAGGTTCTAGTTTGACCGCTGGTCAAAATAATAAAAAACACAGCAATAATTTTTTATTAAATTCCAACGTTTCGCTCCCGATCGGGAACTTTTTCAAAGATTATTTTTCAAATAAAACACATTATTTTGTACACGTCACACTAAAAACCTAAGAGCAACCAACTTCATGTATAATATAAAAGAAAAGAAAATCCAAAATTTTTTTAAAACAACATTTGCATCAGGAGAACGTAAAGGTTGGGAATAAATTAAACGATGGATTATTTGGTTTAAAAAATATTTTTTTCTCATATGAAGTTATGCTCTACGGGTTTTCTTTTCCAAGCTACAAGGCGCTAAAAAGTTTCAAAAAATTTAGTTTTTCTCCAATAAATTTCGAACATTATAAGACAATGAAACGAAATTTTAGCCTTCGCTTAATTTGATAATCCCCTAGTTACAGGAAAAAAATTGACTTTGTAAGTTACTCAGTGGCGCGCGTACGGATTGTACCATAAGGTTTTTCGAAGAAAATTGTGGTACGCCACTGGTAAAAACATCTTTTTAATATTTGTTTATGATCTACTTTTTATTTTAAACAAAATTACCCTCTTGCGTTTTATTTCTAGCTCTTGTAATTTTTCCGTAAATAAAACTTTTGTAAATATCATTTTATCCCACTACTAACAGAGGAATATAAAAATAACAAAAGCATTATGAAGTACGCTTTGACTCAGCCACCGAACATGGTCAAATAGGCATTGAAAAAAGATTTTTGCATTGAAAATGATATTAAAAAACTAAATTTTTTGAAATTTTTTAACACCCTGTAGCTTGGAAAAGAAAAGCCTTAGAGCATAATTTTATATGACAAATATTTATTTTTTAAAATAAAAAATCCACTGTTTAATTTATTCCAAACCTTTATGTTACACCCTGTATATATATATATCAAAACACCAACTACCAGATTATATTTAGATAGACTAATATAAATTTTCGGTTTATAGTTAGAAATCCATTTAATATATCTCTGAATCTTACAACAAGTTATATTATAATCATTGGTTTATATTCTAAGTTATTGTCAGAAATTCCATCATTTACGAGACATTAAAAAATATAATCGAGATGATCTAGGTTTGCATCATTCAAATAATAAGAAATTCATAGTAGTATAAACATTTTATTATTGTTGGATATAGGTATACATACATGAAAATTTATAGATTACCCCCATATTCCGTAATAAGTTTTCGTATAATTGATAATCTACACCTACAAGAATGTTAATTCTTATTGGTCCAACTACGTCCCTAACGTCATCATTTGAAAATAGTATGTCTTCATCTTCATCTTTCTCACTTGCTGTCTGATGATTGTTTACCATTACCAATGGAGATGATACATTTAATTTGTCACTTGTTTCTGACTTATTTCCAGGGTAAAAATATTTTTCTGTAGATTGGTCTACACCTCCTTCACAATTATTTTCTTCAAATACTCGCCTTTATCATTTTCATTATTTTCTCTTTCTCAAATAACGATAAAATGATGTGTGTCTTTCTTTTGTTTAATTTCTAAAGACTGCATAAACGACATTGGAAAGAATGATGTCCGCCTAAACCACTCAGCCAACTGAATGTTTGACTACAGATATGACAAATATACATTGTCGAGCGTACGTTCTTAAGTTATATGATACATAGGTTGGATATTTCTCATTATATTACCAACTTTTATTAAAAATTATCCCCCTTTTATCCCCCTTTCATTAAAAATTACCCCTCTTTTATCCCCATTTCATTAAAAAATATCACCCTTTTATACCTTTCATTGACAATTATCCCCTTTTCATCAACAATTATCCCCCTTTCATTGACAATTATCAGCCTTTCATCTCCCTTTCATTAAAAATCTCCCCCATTTTATCCCCCTTTCATCGACAATTATCCTCCTCTCATTTTCACCAAGTATTTACTATTGTGTAATAATTAACTTGCTCCTATGTTTGTTTTATTGTTAATTTTTACTGGAGCTATACAGAAATGACCTACCTATATTTATCTTTTGAGTTTACTAATAACTTCGTGCAACTCTTTTCTTTATTTTGTTTTTTTTTACGAATTTTTGCATTTAATTATCCTCAAGACATTTTCTTATTAATTACATTAATATCTCTTTATTGTGATATAATTATCTTATTGCTTCTCTTTCTCTTTTTATTTACCTTTGAATATATTTATATTATTTTTTAATTGAAAATCTAGATTTTGTATCACGTATGAATATTATTGCTGTCATGCTGTCTACTTAATAGTATAATGAAGATTACCCACTTAAACTTACAATCAATTTTTACAGGTTTTAACGACTTTGTTAATTTAGTTCTGCAAAATGAATTTGATGTCGTTATGATTACGGAGACTTGGCTGAATGATAATATTGATTTACTTACTATAGCGATTCCCGGATATATTTTTTTTTCATAAGAATAGGTTGGGTAGAGGTGGTGGCGTTGGTGCCTACATAAAAAATACATACATCTGTCAGGAGCTTCTCTTTGATTTTATGGTAAGTGAACAACTTGAACATCTTTTTATTTTAATCAAATTGCCATCTTTTACTCTAGCTGTTGGAACTTTTTACAGACCACCGAAAACTAACATTAATGATTTTATTAACGATTTTGACAATATTTTATCTACAGTTTGTCCTATTGCTGATGAAGTTGTCTGTCTTGGAGATTTTAATGTAGATTTGTTTAATGTTCACAATCCGTTAGAACCTTGTTTCAGTTCTTACAACTTTTCTCAGATTATTAATGAGGCCACTAGAATTACTTGTACCTCTAGTACTTTAATTGATCCTGTGTTTATTACTAATACTAACATTGTTGAATCTTTTGGAACAATTGCTGCTGACGGTATATCTGATCATAGAATGGTATTTTGTAACCTAAAATTTACTAATAATAAAATAGTGCCTAGAATTATTTCATACCGTTGTTATAAGCACTTTAATTTGAACGATTTTTTAAATGATTTGTATAATGTATCTTGGTTTGAGATGATTTATGAAAATAATCTTGATAAAAAGATCTCGATTTTTAATAAATTTTTAACAAGTCTTTTTGACAAACATGCTCCTGTAAGAAAAGTAAGGGTTACTAAACCTCGAGCTCCT
>NW_019417014.1:26745-28792 GCF_000390285.2 Anoplophora glabripennis | reverse complement strand
TTTTACATTTACATTATCTGCTTCTAATAAAGACGATTTATTATTATTATTATATTATATTATTATATATTAAAAATTACCCCCCTTTTATCGACAATTATCTCCCTTTCATCGACAATTCGCTGGGTTAATGCAGAAGTATGCTAAGTTCATTTTTAGCGAAAATGAGGTTTTCACGCCTATGTCCAGTTCAAATGTTATAAAATTTGCTGCAGAAATATCGTATCTCTATATTTAACCTTGAGTTTAAAATTAGTTGCAATCAAACTAGCTTATGTCCAACCAACTGAAATATTTCAATGCATAAGTATTTTATGTATACATTAATTTATCATTTTAACGCTGGACATAGACTAGTACTGCTCTGTTAAAGTGATCGTCGTAGAATGGTTTATTGTCCTGTTAGCT
Organism: Anoplophora glabripennis; assembly: GCF_000390285.2. Classification (NCBI taxonomy): domain Eukaryota; kingdom Metazoa; phylum Arthropoda; class Insecta; order Coleoptera; family Cerambycidae; genus Anoplophora; species Anoplophora glabripennis. The sequence continues at coordinate 28,384 of NW_019417014.1, read as the reverse complement.
AAAAAAATGTATAAAACCAGAACCTGTAAAATTTTTAAAAGGGCTGCTAATCAAGCAGAAGCTTGACTGGTACCAAAAAAAGACCAGTGTGATGTTTGTAACAGATATGAACATTCTTCAGCTGATCAAAAAACCGAACTACAAGATGAGTATAACTTCCATATAAGGACTGAAGATTTAGCCCGAGAATATAAAAATAAAGACAAAGAAAAGGGAAAAAATGACAAGTAGTTCTGTGTAGCTGTATTTGACCTTGAACAAATCTTGCCTGTACCAAAATCAGAAGTGGGTCTTGCCTATTACAAATTGAAGTTATCCACATACAACTTTACTATTTTTAATTTGGCTTCAAAAGAATGCAGTTGTTATATGTGGCATGAGGGAATCGCTAGAAGAGGTGCATTAGAAATAGGAAGCTTATATTATTTATAGATGAGCAAGTTAAAAAAGGCATAAAGGAATTTTCCTTTTATTCCGATAATTGCTCTGAACAAAACCGGAATACATACCTCTATGGTTTGTATAATTATTTAACAAACATACCATTAAAATTCGTCATAGTTATTTAGAAGAAGGCCATACCCAGAACGAAGGCGATTCCGTAGATAGCTTGATAGAACGCGCCTCCAAAAATATTCCAATATATTTACCGGACCAATGGTATACCTTGGTTCGTACTGCCAAAAGAAATAATCCTCAGTATAAGGCTCGAGAAATGGCAAAAGAGTTTATATTCGATTTAAAAGACTTGCAACTACAGACTTCTATAAACTGGGATAAGGACACTAACAACGAAAAAGTAAAATGGCAGAAAATTAAAATTATAGAGACGAACCCACAGTATCCGGACACAATATTGTTCAGGTATGAGTATGAAGCTACAGAATACATTAGAATAATTTGCTACAGAAAGGAAGAAAGACAATGCAGAAGAAAAACGATTACTTAATGAAACCCTTGTATCACACTTTAGTTCCGATCAAGAAAAAAAGTATGAACACCTTTTTCTTTGCAACAAACTGGTTATATCTTCTCAATACCACGACTTTTTTCAAGGACTACCTTACAGTGAAAATGTAAGGGATGAGGTAGATTCAAATAATGAATAATAATTATTTTTCACCATTCCAGTTTTACCATAAGGATTTTGATTTTTTTTAAGTTTTTAAAAATTTTTTTTGGTTGGTTCATCTTACATTGTTTTCAGTGAACATTTTATGTTCCAGCAAAAATAGTTCTGTTCCTAACAAATAATGTTACATAAATTTTGCGGACCCCTTATTTCACCCACAATAGTAATTGTAACATAGGCTTGATTACGCATAGTTTTAGTTTTGTTCTCGATTTCTAGGTATGGACATAGACTATACTTGTTACAAAATCAAAGTATCCTAAGTCACTTAAAATGGACATATGATACCATTTTCAATACAAAAGTATGCTATGTCCCATATTTTTTGATTTTTATAAAAATTAAGTATACTAATATTAAGAGAATATTCTACACTACAAATACAATAGAGTAACGGTTTTTAAAAATTTTAATATTAAACTTTCGCAAGTTATTCAGTTTTTTTCTTCTCCTGTAAAAAGTACTAAATGTGACATAGCATACTTCTGCATTAACCCAGCGAATTAT
>NW_019417014.1:13207-24785 GCF_000390285.2 Anoplophora glabripennis | reverse complement strand
ACTCCGTGCGTTCCTGCCGCGGAACCCGGTCAAGGGAACTGACATCCCAGATCATAGGTTGCGACATGGTTTCCAACGTGGAGCTCGATTAGAACTCCCGATGTCTCCACTGAGGACCCATGCCGACCGAACACAACATTCCGATCATATTTCCCCGCACAATTCTCAAACATTAGGCACTAACGATCACATATCACGACATGGCGCCCAACGTGGAGCTCGATTCGAACTTCCGTGGTCTCCACCGAGGGCCCATGCCGTCGTTACCGATCCCATCGATCATATTTCTCGACATGGCGCTCAACGTGGAGCTCTATTCGAACTTCCGAGGTCTCCACCGAGAGCCCATGGCGATTTAACACTACGCAAAGATCATATTCTATGACACGGCGGTTATTTAATGAATAGCGGTCGGACTGCGGACTGGACGTCGAGTGCGCCGCAGCCTGCCGTTCAAAAAGGCCCCTGGCAGGAAATCACGGGGTGCAATGTTGGATTTTTCTTGCGTCCCGTGACATCCCCGGGGTTTCGGAAAAGCATCTCTGAATGTTGATGTTTTTGTTTTTATTCTATCAAGAAAAAATGGTTAAATACATGACAAAATACAGTATATAGAATAATATATATGAAATAGTTGGTACTGAAAAATAGGTTAGTGTATGTTAGAGTGTCTTTGGCACTGGGGGTGGGGGCTGTCCAATGTTGGCTGCTCCGGTAGTCCGGCTGGCGGCTGGTTGGCTCTGCTGGGGGTTGGCCGACGTCCCTGGCCTCTCGTGGGGACGTGGCTGCTGAGTCCTCTTGGTGGGCGGCGGAGAAATAGCGACCATCCTTACTGGACGTCGCTTGCGCCTTATATCAAGGTGTCCGGGAAAATGCTGGGCCGGTCGTTTGATTGGACCGCCTACAGCGGGTGGTGGCTGGCTCAGGGATTTGGTCTCTGCATGTGGCCTAGCATGTACGTGTAGGTCATCCAGACCTTGGTCCTCGGCTTCTGCGGCTTCCGGTGGTGGCATCTCGTCTTCCTCGTCCGAGGAGACGTCATCATTGACTGGATTGCCCGGTAGTGCTGGGCGGAGGTTGTCTACGTGATATGTGATGAGTCTCCCGTCCTTTTCAACCTCGTACAGGACATCGCTTACCACGCGATGGATGCGATGAGGACCTGACCAGGCGATTCCGAAGGGGGTGGGGCGTCTTTGGNAGCATGGCTAGGGCCTGGTGTCGCCTCAGGGTAGGCTATCAGTGGACATGGAGGGCGGTCGTCATCCAGACGTTGGACCCGTCCATGGTCCGTAGGTTGCCGTCCTGGTTAGTTGGTTGGTTTTATTAGCGGGCCGGGGTGGAGACCGTCCTGGTCTTGAGCCCCGTCTTGGGGTGCCGCTGGCTCTATTGGCCGGCCGTGGTGTAGGTCATCTAGACCTTGGTCCTCGGCTTCTGCGGCTTCCGGTGCTGGCACTTTATTGCCGGTAAAAATGCGACCGTTGTTACTGACGACGGCTCTCGGGGTGTCGAATCGCCCTACGACATTTTCATCCAAGAATCTCGTGAATTCTCTGGCTGAGGCGGACCTGACAGCTTTAGCCTCCACCCACTTGGTGCAGAGGACTTCGGCGATGAGAATGAAGCGATTCCCAGCGAGAGACTCGGTGTAGGGACCGAGGACGTCGACGCTGATGGCTTCGAAGGGTACCGTTGATTGATGGGCACGTAGTGGAGCAGCTACTTGGGGTCTGTTAGGCTTCACAGCGGCGTAGATTACGCAGTCCTTTACGTATTGTCCTACGTGTTTGGTCATCCTACGCCAGGGGTACGTTTGCTGGATTTGACGAAGTGTTTCGACGCGTCCTGAATGGGCTTGGGTAGCGACGTCGTGATGGTGGTAGATCACGCGTCTGGCCATACAGCGTGGGACTACCAGGAGCTGCTTATCGCCGTCTCGACGCCAAAGGAGGTTATCTTGGACCAGGTAGTCTTGTAGGAACTGGCGTTCCCTGGCGGACGTGGGTCGGATATTGCGCCATCGCAACTTGTCCTGGGTGACTGTTAGGGACTGGACTTGGGCTGCCTTAACTTGTTGGTACACCTCATCAAAGGTGAGCAGGTTGATGGTAGGAACCTCCATTCGGCCAGGATCGAGCATGGATCTCGGGGTTGTGGTTGGTTCCGGATGCCGACTCAGGAAATCGGGCAGCTCATTATTTTTTCCTGGACAGTGTTCGACGGAAAAGGAATATTCCTGCAGCAGCAGGGACCATCTGGTGAGCTACGTTTTGGCGTCCCGTTGCTTGTTCAGCCAGAGCAAGCAACGATTGTCCATCCGAAGGGTGAAATGGACGTTTGCAAGCAAATGGGAACAGCGTTTGATGGCCCACACGACTGCAAGGGTCTCGATCTCGTTCACGTGATATCGCTTCTCCGTGGTGGTGAGGGAAGCGCTGGCGTGGGATAGGATACGTCGTTGCCCGTCGTCGGTTTCTTGGAAGAGGACGGCACCTATGCCCTCTAGGCTGCCGTCGGTTTGGAGTATAAGTGGCAGCTTCGGATCATGTCGGTGGAGAGTGAGTGGCCTGGCAGTGGCCTGCTTTAAGGTCTCGAAAGCAGCCTGGGTGTCTGCGGTCCAGACAAATTTGATGTCCTTCGTCAGCAGGTTGGTAAGGGGCTGAGTCAGCTGGGCGACGTTAGGGATGTATTCCCGGACCCAGTTGATGGTACCCAAGAAGCTTTGAAGCTGCTTCTTGGTTCGTGGAGCCTCGAACTTCTCCAAGTCCCGAATGTGCTTGGACTGTGGCAGAATTTCCTCTCCGGATATGTGGTGGCCAAGGTAGTCCAGCGTCCGTGTGGCGAAAATACACTTCTCCGCCGATGCCTTGAGGTTGTGGAGTCGCAATCGTTCGAAAACCAACGTCAGATGGTAAATATGTTCCTCCATGGTTCTGCTAAACACCAGGATATCGTCCAGGTAGACCTTTACAAATTTATGCAGAAAGCCAGGGAGGACTTCGTGGGTCATCAGACGCTGGAACGTGGCGGGAGCGCCCTTGAGCCCAAAAGGCATGACGGTAAATTGGTACAACGCCCCATCGGGCGTGGAAAAGGCGGTGAGTGGCATCGTCTCAAGGCTCAGAGGAATCTGCCAGTATCCACTGCGCAGGTCTAACAGGGTGAAGATGGTGGCATCATTGAGGTCCCTCAGGTTGTCGTGAATTTTCGGCAACACTGATGGTTCGTCCTCCGTCAGGGCGTTTAGTTGCCTGTAGTCGACGCAGAAGCGTGGCTTCTTGCCCTCACGTTCGACTATAACAGGCGGAGACGAATAATTGGACTGGGATGGCTCGATAATCCCCTTTTGAAGAAGCTCGTCCACCTGATCATAAAGGATCTGCTTCTTGTGGGCCGACATAGGATATGGCCGCTGATTGACACGCCCAGGTGACTTCAGGGTGACATGGTGTCTTGTCGAAAAGGTGGTTGGTTGGATGGTCGGATTCTCGAAAACGTCTCGCAATTCGAATAACAGCGGTGTTAGGGTATTCGCTGCTTCCAGAGGGATGTCCAGGTTGGCTGGCAGTTCCGCAAGAGGACTGTCCTGAACGGAGGGGGTACGCCAGTACAATGTTTGGCGCTGGTGTCGGCCAAGGTGGATGCAACGGCGTCCGAAATCAATGACAGCACCGGTTTCCCTGAGGAAGGGAATCCCCAAAACGACCTCTTCTCGGATGTCGTCCATGACATGGACAGTGGTGGTGTAAGCGTGTTGGTCGAAAAGGAGGGTCACGGCTTGGGTGCCCTGACTGGTGACGCTAGTGTTACCGCAGGCAAGTTGCACCTGGGTAACATGATCGCCCTTGGTGGCTGTTGGTTGGACAAGATCGGCTCGGACTATGTTGAGGGCGGCTCCAGAATCAATTAGGGCGGTGCATCTCTGACCTTCCAGGTAAACGGTCAGACGTGGCAATTCGGCATTGGCTGGGACGACCACAGTGGTAATGTTGTTGAGATCGCCGACAAGGGCTTCGACATCCATGTTGTCGAATGGGTTTGGTTCGAGGCGATTCGACAATCGGACCTGGATCTGGGAGGCTCACTGCCTCGGTGGATGGGCTGGAGCCCTGGCTCAGGTCTGGCTCGGACCTGCAGCAGGTTGGTTTGGGGCCGGACGGGTACTGGTGCTTGGTTGAGCTTGATTCGTCATCGTAGGGCCGGCCCTGGAAGAGTTTCCCTGCCTCCAGGGGTTGTGGGGGCAGTTAACCTGGCTCCGCAAAAACGGCACGGGCTTGGTGGCTGGCTTGAGTTAGCAGGCCCTGGTGGCCTTGGATTGGTAGGCGCCTGCCTAGGAGGTGGTCCACTGGGCAGGCGTGGACCTGCCGGAGGTTGACTTGCACGCACTGGTGCTGGGGGTCGGTCTCGTAAGTCGAGCTCGATTTGCTCGGCGAACCTGGATAGGTCCTCAAGGTTGTTGAACGATTGCGAACGTAGGTGTACTCGCAACCTTGGATTGAGTAGTTCCATCAGGATATCGATCATGGCTGATTCGGGTAGGTGGGGGTCTACCCTGGCAAACAACGCTCGCTTTTGGATAATAAACAGCGCTGTAGGTTCGTCCTCAAATTGTCTCTGACCATAGAGACGAGCTCGCAGTACTGCTTGTTTCGAAGGATTGTTATACCGCTGCAACAATCGATCCTCGAAGTCACGGAAACCCAAGAGGTATGATTTATAGGGTTCATGCCACTTGGCGGCATCACCTCGCAGCTGCCTTACAGCTAGGTCAGCTTGCTCCTGTTCGTCCTGGATATTGGACTGCCGGAAGTGCTCCCTTAAACGCCTCAGGAAGAAGAGTGGATCATCCTGATCGGCGCCGGAGAAGGTATGGATGAACGTCCTTGGTGGTGGCGTTCGGTTGCCTTGGATGGCTAGGGTCAAAGCCTGCAGAAGCTCGACGGTGCTTGGCGTAGAGCTCTGCGGTGTAGAAGGTCCAGGTTGGGACGGTGGTCCTTGATGCGGGTAACCATGGAAGGACACCTCGCTGTCCAGCAGGGAAGGCCTCAAAGGCACTCGTGGTGGGGTACCAGGTAGGCACGGTGATGGCTCCATGTCGGATGTTTTTTTTTATAAATTTTATTTTTTATTTATTTTTATTTATTTTTTTATTTTATTTTTATTTTTTTTTTGTTGGATTTATTTTATTTTTTTATTTTTTTTTATATTTTATTTTTTTATTTTATTTTTTTCTGTTGGATTTATTTTTATTTTTTATTTTATTTTATTTTTATTTTTTTTATTTTATTTATTTATTTTTTTTTTGATTTATTTTTTTCAAAAATGGTCTTCAGACCTAGGGTGGACCTGGTGGACCTGGAGCGGACCTAGTATGTGCCTGGAGGACCTGGAGCGGACCTGGTGGACCTGTAGTATGCCTGGTGGAGGCTTGGTGGACCCTGATGGACCTGGACTAGACGTAGTGGATCTGGATCGGACCTAGTATGGGCCTGGAGGACCTGGAGCGGACCTGGTGGACCTGGAGTATGCCTGGTGGAGGCTTGGTGGACCCTTGTGGACCTAGGGTGGACGTAGTAGACCTGGAGTAGGCCTAACGTGGACGTAGTGGACCTGGTGGACCTGGATTGGACCTGGTGGAGACCTAGTGGACCTGGACTAGGCCTGGTAGTCGTCGAAGATGCTTCGCTGGGATCGCACAGGCTCCCTTGCCTGTGTAGGTAACCTGGATATCGGTTACTCAAGCCTCACGTGCTGGGCGCCATGTCCACGAACGCGGTGGTTTCGTGAACCGTTGGGGGATTGGGACGTGGTTGGGGGTATCCCTAAGAATCCCCAGAACACGCTGGATGCGTGCAGAAAGCGTTTCTGCACGGCCGCGGCTGCTTCTGCGGATGTCGGGTTCGGCTCGCGTTGTGGAACGATAGGTGTAGGGTTCCCCTTAATTAATAAGTAAAGGGGAACTTGTTACGAATTCTTTTTTCCCTATTTTGTGGAATGGCAGACCAAGCCGTGCCACAAGCTGAGGGGAACAGCTTTAATATACCCCGAAGGGTCGCTGATACTCAGTACTACTACTATTTAAAAATTGGTAGCGATTACTCGTCACTAAAGGAGCGGACAATGAGAGGCTATTCGATTCAAACACTATAATACAAGTGTGAAGACCAACTCAGAGATGCTTCTCGTGTCAAGTCTCGACTGAGAGCGAGCTACCGAGGCAAAACTCGGCTGTCGTCGTACCTCATCCCCCGTTGCTTCACTTACCATTATGTTGCGGCTCTCAGGGTTTCTGGACATGTTAATTGTTTCTCGCGCAATCGCGCTGGACTCGAGATGTAGATAACCTGGTAGGATTGCGCTTAGGCATGGCTAGGTGAGAAGACGCGATCTAATTTTGTAACAACTTGTCTTTCCCTTAGATAAGATGTATGAGAGGTTTGACTCTATCAAAGGGAATTTGGATAGAAATGATATGAGATATAGGATCGGTATTGGAAAGATAGGGGAAAAGTGACTTAACACCAATAATTAGGTAAATTAGGTAGTTTGTATATATAATTCTTATAATTATATATATCTAGAGGTAAAACACTACGTTCATATAGTTCTGATAACTATAGGGGCGGTTTGATGCACTTCACTAGAGCTTATATCTAACACTTATAATAGGGCTGGCTAATGGCCCGTGATTTGAGTCTGCCGCGGGTCAGAAATAAATGCCCGGGCGACATTTTATCTTTCTTTTATAGATAAGTTAGGTTATATATATATTTATTAAACATAAATCTGGCTCTAACAATTGGGTTAAAGATTGCGAAAGGCTCTAATATTGACTATAATGGCTTTAATGTCGCAACTAAAATTTGGAGCGTCCCACAACAGAGACTGGCCGGATACGTCGATCCGGTTAAATAACTGCAAATGCCCGCAGTTGACGGTCCATCGCGATAGGTGATTCGCGGCCTTGATCCGCGGTTGATTCCCGGGTTTTTTCTACGAATTTTCTCCCTCTTCTTGGCCGGTGCTTCCCTGCAAGGCCGGGGACCATTGGAAAGTGGGTCGAATTCTTGACTCCCTGGAAGGTGGCTGCTGGCGCGTTGTCGGCTTCGCATCGGTCGTCCTCGATGTGGCCTAACTCGTCTCCATCACCAGAGGGCGCATTTTTGACGATTTGCGGCTTCTCGCAGGTGGATTGGAAACATCGGTGATTTTTGTAATTCGGCTGGCTTGGCTCAACTGCGGCTCTGCGATGTTGGAAATCTGAAACATAGTCGGTTTTGTTTGTTTCCCTTGGATACTGCTTCATCTTGGTTCGAGGCGGCTGGATGGTAACCGGATTCGAAACCTTGTCGATTTTTTCTCTCTTCGCTCTGGTAGTGATATCGGCTTTGCGAATGGAAGCTTTGTGTAAATTATGGCTTAGGACTTGGTTTGTGTTACTGGACATCGGACTTAGGACGTTGTCCGGGATTCTTGGATTCGGATTGGAAACTTGGGTGAAAATCTTACTTTCTCTCCTGACAGCGGCTTCGGCTTCAGGATTAGAAACATTATGTAAGTTAATGCTTTGCCTTCGATTTCTTATGTTGGAAATCGGGCTTGGAGCTCGGTGCTGGATTTTGAGGTTTGGATTGGAAACATAGGTGAAATTTTTACTTTCTCCTCTGACAACGACTTCGGCTTCGGAGTTAGAAACATTATGCAATTTAATGCTTGTGCTTTGATTTCTTATGCTAGAAATCGGGCTTGGAGTTCGGTGCTGGATTTTGAGGTTTGGATTGGAAACATAGGTGAAATTTTTACTTTCTCCTCCGACAGCGACTTCGGCTTCGGAATTAGAAACATCGTGGAATATGTTTGTTATGGCTTCATGTTCTGCATAGAGAGCTTGCACTGGAGCGCTGTTCCCGGCGTTGGAACTTAGATTCGAAATCTGAAGTCGCTCGCTCACATTATACGACACCTCTCCCCTTTCGTCGAGTGGACTTTGGGTTTCGACGACTTGAATTTGGTCGAATGACTGATTATTGATGACTTGGTATCGGCGACGGTTTCCATCTTCGCCTGCTACCTTGCGGATACGTAATTTGATTGGAGTTGGTGGGGCGGCGTGTACTTCTGCGGTGACTGTGATTTGTTCGGATGCTGAGCCATTATCGTCGTCATCGTCTTCTTCGCTGGAATCGTCTTCTTCCAGCGGAGGGTTCCCTGGCGGTGCCGGTCGAAGTTGATCGACGTGATATTTGAATTGTCTCCCATTCTTGTCTACCTCGTATATTTGTGGCGAGTTTCGGACGGCTATTGGAAACGGTCCTGCCCATGTAGGTGCGAAAGGATCCGTCGGGTTGTGCTCTTTTACCATTACCATGTCACCGACTTGGAAGGTGATGGTAGGGTTATCGTCTCGACGTGGATATGTGCCTTGATTAAAGTTTAATTGTCGAGCGATAATGGTTTGGCGTCTCAACCCCGCGTCTTCTCGGGGTCGCTTTCGTCTTCTTTGAAATTCTGGGATTTCCCAGTCCCCTTGCGCGGCCGCTTCGTAGCCTAGGAGGGCTGTTGCCGGTGATTCCCCTGTAGCCTGGTTCTTGCGTCGGCGCTGTATTGCTAGGGCACGTGGTACTTGTTGATCCCAGTTTCTTCGTCGTTGCTGATTGTGCATGAGGGCTCGCAGAATGGTTTTGAAATCGGCAACTTTTCGTTCGACGGGGTTCTCTCGTTGGAAGTAGATGGCGGTGTGATATGGCTTAATTTGCTTTCGCTGACACATGTTAAGGTATTTCTGGCTTTGGAACACTGTCGCGTTGTCGCAGATGATTACTTTGGGGTCTCCGTATCTTGTGAAGATTTCATCCTCTAGGAATTGGCAAATAGTGGCGGTTTCCGAATTTGCTGTGGGCTTGGCTTCAGTCCATTTAGTGAATAAATCCTCGACGACAAGAACGTATTTGTTATCCCGTGGGGTAACTGGATAGGGTCCTAACACATCTATACTGATTATTTCGAACGTGATTGCGCTGTGTGCGGTTTTTGTGGGGCTTCTTTCTGTATTTGACGGCTCTTTACAGAGTGGCATGGCAAGCATCTGTTGACGTACTCGACGATTTGCTTGCGTAGTCCTTTGGCATGGTATAGTTAAGTAATCTTCCGGTGAGTTTCATGTATACCGGGATGGGCCTCTTCTAGCACGTCGTGATAGGCGTGGATTACTTTTCTCAACTTGCGCTTAGGTACTAATAGTAGGTTATTTTCCCCTTGTAACTTGTATAGATGGTTATTGCGGACGGTGTAGCTGGTATGAAATTTACGTTCGTTGTTGTTCTGAGGACCGTTCATGCGGATGCGGTGCCATTTGAGGATGTCTTGTTGTGTTCTGCGAGAGTGTGCCTGGGAATTCTGGACCTCGCTCGTTATGCGTGATTTGGCAAATGGGCTCGGGTGGCAGCATTCTGGACTCATCCGTCATATCTACGGGATGAGGTTCGCTGGCGTTGCGACTCAGGAAGTCTGCTAGCTGGTTTTCTCGACCTGGACAGTGTTGAACTTCAAAGTTGTACTCTTGTAATAATAGCGACCATCTGGTAAACTTGGCTTTGGTGTCCCTGTTTTTCTCGAGCCAGTATAGCGATCTGCTATCTGTTATGAGGGTGAATTGGCTATCGGCTAGGATGCTTGATATCTCTTGATGCCGAAGATAGCGGCGTAGACCTCTAATTCGTTCACATGGTATTTTTGTTCGGCGGGTGTTGGAGTAGCACTAGCATAGGATACTACTATTAACCTGTCGCCCTCCGATTTCTGAAATAAGATCGCCCCCAGTCCCATTCGGGAGACATCCACTTGTAGGAAGAATCTTTTGCTGAAATCAGGCCTGTGTAACTGAAGCGGCTGCGCTGCGTTGGACTTGAGTTTCTCGAATGCGTCCTGGCATTCTTGAGTCCAGTTGAACCTCTGGTTCTTCTTTAGCAGGCAAGTGAGTGGCTTAGTTAAATGAGCGGCGTCGCGGACGTATTCTCTGATCCAGTTGCATATACCCAAGAAGCTCTGTAACTGACGCTTGGTGTTAGGCTTCGGGAAGTCCTGGATGGCTTGTAGGTGCTTATTTAAAGGCTTTGTAATAGTTCCTTGTATCTGGTGGCCGAGATACTCTAATTCGCCGGTCGCTAGTGAACATTTCTCAGGAGATATCTGTAGTTGGTGTTGTCGCATACGCTCTAGCACGAGCCGTAGATGGTCTTTGTGTTCTTGGATGGTTTTGCTGTATACAATGATGTCGTCGAGATACACTTGTGTGAAGTGATGTAGATATCCGGCTAAGACTTCTCTGGTCATAACGTTTTGGAAACAACTGGGCGCATTTTTCAGCCCGAAAGGTAAGACGTTGAATTGGTATGTGGCTCCATCGGGAGTGGAGAAGGCGGTGTACTTCTTGGACTCGGGCTGCATCGGAATTTGCCAGTACCCGGACTTCAGGTCCAAGACGGAGAATATTTTGGCTTCGCCGAACGACTTTAATACCTCTGAAATTTTAGGGAGAGTGGAGGATTCGGATTTGGTAATCGCATTTATTTTCCTGTAGTCCACGCAGAATCGTGGTTTCTTGCCTGGCCGTTCCACCAAGACGGGTGGTGAACTGTACTCTGACGTTGACGGTTCGATGATCCCGTTAGCTAGCATCTCTGCTAGTTGTTCGTAGAGGATTTTGGTTTTGTGTGGGTTAAGCGGATAGGGCCTTTGATTGATCGGCTTGTTATCCACCACCTCTATCCGATGCTTAGTTGTAAGCGTGGTTTTGTTGATTGTTGGCGGGACGAACACGTCTGCGAATTCTTGCAATACTGGTAACAGTTCGGCTCTATGGGCTTCTGAGATTTGTAAGTCATCGAGCGACGCAGTCTGATTTGTTGGCTGGTTAATCACGGGTACCCAGTATATGGTGACTCGATCCGTTTGTCCGAGATACGTGCAGCGGCGCTGGTAATCAAGTAGGGCGTTCTCTTGCGTGAGGAACTGCGTGCCTAAAATGATTTCTTCGTTTAACCCTGGGATAATGTGAAACGTGGCTTCGAAGTCTCTTCCCCCGGCGTGGAACGTAGCTCGGGTGACACCTCGTGACGAAATTACTTCTTTCCCGCAGGCTAGGGTGTAAACGTCTGTATCGGCTTGCACTGTACTGTAGTTTGCTCGGTAAACTTTAATAAGGTATCTTGTGGATCCCGTGTCGATTAACGCCGTGTATGTCTCGCCTTGGAGACGTATATTTTTCTTAGGTAAAGGACTTGCGTGCGTGACTGATTGAACTGGTTTCTGACAAAGTGCGATTACGGCTGGCTCCCTAAATAGTTTCTGCAGGTATAGTCGTGGCTCGTCGGCGCACAACGCGGTTTCTGCGACCCTCTTTTTGCATGCAGCTTGTTTAATAGAGGTCCGTCCCTCTCGTAAGGTAATTTTATTTTTGTTTAAAGCTTGCTTGTTAGAGGGCTGTCCCTCTTGTGGTGAGTTTTTACTTTTATTTATTTGGATAGAGGTCCGTCCCTCTCGTAAGGTAATTTTATTTTTGTTTAAAGCTTGCTTGTTA
>NW_019417014.1:0-10428 GCF_000390285.2 Anoplophora glabripennis | reverse complement strand
CGCATTTTTGACGATTTGCGGCTTCTCGCAGGTGGATTGGAAACATCGGTGATTTTTGTAATTCGGCTGGCTTGGCTCAACTGCGGCTCTGCGATGTTGGAAATCTGAAACATAGTCGGTTTTGTTTGTTTCCCTTGGATACTGCTTCATCTTGGTTCGAGGTGGCTGGATGGTAACCGGATTCGAAACCTTGTCGATTTTTTCTCTCTTCGCTCTGGTAGTGATATCGGCTTTGCGAATGGAAGCTTTGTGCAAATTATAGCTTAGGATTTGGTTTGTGTTACTGGACATCGGACTTAGGACGTTGTCCGGGATTCTTGGATTCGGAATGGAAACTTGGGTGAAAATTTTACTTTTGCTCTCAAGGGAGGCTTTGACTTCCGTATTGGAAACTTTATGCAAATCCTGTCTCTTGCTTTGATTTTGGATCATAGGAACGTAGGTGAGGTTGCTACTGGCGGACTTAGCCTCCAGATTGGAAACATAGTTGAAATTTTTACTTCTCCTCTGACAGCGGCTTCGGCTTCGGAGTTAGAAACATTATGCAATTTAATGCTTGTGTTTTGATTTCTTATGCTAGAAATCGGGCTTGGAGCTCGGTGCTGGATTTTGAGGTTTGGATTGGAAACATAGGTGAAATTTTTACTTTCTCCTCCGACAGCGACTTCGGCTTCGGAGTTAGAAACATCGTGGAATATGTTTGTTATGGCTTCATGTTCTGCATAGAGAGCTTGCACTGGAGCGCTGTTCCGGGCGTTGGAACTTGGATTCGAAAGATAGTCGAAATCTAAAGTTCGCTCGCTCACATTATACGACACGGCGGTTATTTAATGAATAGCGGTCGGACTGCGGACTGGACGTAGAGTGCGCCGCAGCCTGCCGTTCAAAAAGGCCCCTGGCAGGAAATCACGGGGCGTAATGTTGGATTTTTCTTGCGTCCCGTGACAATAGGTTTTTTTAATAGCTACAATTTTCTCATTTAACTTTTTTCGATTGGAGTTATTTTTTTTTTATTAGTGAAAACCCGTTTTTTTTACTTTTTATGAATTTTTTAGGTTAACTTCGCCGTTTATGCGCCACAGGAAAAATACACTATCTTTCTTAGAATTTTTTTCCTATATCACCTTATTTTCTGTTTCCAGGTGGTATTTTTTGTAAATTTGATATACGGCTGTGACAGATGATTGGACTAATAATACAGGGCGTTCAATTCAAGTTAAGCGAAATAATGCAGTTTGAATTTGTTAACAATAGATTAAATTTTAGTCGCCCCGTAAAATATTGAGAGATAATAATTGCAGTGGTTAATAAAGTGTTATATTTATTATTAAGGGCTAAAAAAATGTTTTTTTTCAAATTTTTTTTTGAGATACAATTTTTTTGAAAACCTATAATTTGCGTAATAGACGAGCAAAATTGCAACGCTAAGTCGTCTAGTTTTCGAAAAAAAAAACCAAACCAGACTTGGCGTGATTTCTTAATTAGGTGATCGTGTACACGAAACAACATTTTACGACATTTTTTGTTGGTCAGGTCTTTTTACTTTCGAAAAAATTTAAAAAAATATCTTTTTTAAGGTCTCCACTGTTATATCTCAAAAAATAATTGTACTATCGGAGTATTTTTTTTAAATTAAAGCAGACACAATAGCGCATTTAATAGTACTAATGGTTTTATAAAAGTCGCTTTTTCATTTCGCTAAAAATCAGGAAAACTTGTTTTCTTACAAATAATGCATTTCATTGTCTTAAAAACTGAATATATTCTGATGATTATTACACACTGCTTATTAGGCACGTACATACCTACCTACTCCAAATCCCGCAAGCCGTACACTATGTAGATTACACATTACGTTGGACGCCCCNATCTCGTCGAGTTACTCCAAATTAAGTACAAAAGAATTTTTCTACGTGGTCCAGAAGTCAATATAATGAAGATTTTGGAAGTAAGAGCGCTTTTGAACGCGCGAATTAAGGTTTCGGAGCGGCCGAGTAGCGTTACCCCCACTCCGCCGCCAGCTACAGTTAGTTCGCGCCGCGCTAGAATGCTTAGGTTTGACGCACTATTATTAAAAACACAGAAGTGGCTAAACTGAACCACAGTATTTTTTTATTCAAAATATAAGTCTTCAACTTCAATCTCTGTAAGAATGGTCGCTGTAGCACTTAAATAGCGGCCTGTGGAATTTAAAAAAAAAATTATCTCGGCTCCAGAAGGTCGTAAAGCAACGTTTTTCTTTTTTAAATTAGCGTAAAAATTCCAGCAATCGATTTCTGTAATAGACATTATCGAGAAATGAAAATAGAAAAAGATATTCAAGAAAAACGCGAGCAAAAAATTTTTACTTTTTCAGTCATCTTTGGACACTTGAAATGAATAAAATCGTTATCACTCTTTTTTACCATGAAAATACAACTCTTAAGGAAAAAAATTAGCCCTGATTCGTTTCCCTACGACTATGCGTCGAGCAAGAATGACCTTTTTTTCGAAAAATCGTTATAACTCGAAAAATTTTTAATATTTTTTTATTTTAACAATAGGTACTTTTTTGCTTGCGGAGGGCTATATTTACATCAAGTAACAAGTTTCAAAACCTTAATTTGCAAGATATACAGCAAAAACAAAAAAGTCGATTTTTGACGGTTTTTTCGATATATCTCGAAAAGTAATATAGCAATTGATACATTTAAAACTACGAATCGATAGGTGTTTTTAATAGCTACAATATTCTCATTTAACTTTTTTCGATTAGAGTAAAATTTTTTTTATTAGTGAAAAACCGTTTTTTGACTTTTTATGAATTTTTTAGGTTAACTTCGCCGTTTATGCGCCACAGGAAAAATACACTATCTTTCTTAGAATTTTTTTTCCTATATCACCATATTTTTTGTTTCCAGGTGGTATTTTTTGTAAATTTGACATACGGCCGTGACAGATGATTGGACTAATAATACAGGGCGTTCAATTCAAGTTAAGCGAAATAATGCAATTTGAATTTGTTAACAATAGATTAAATTTTAGTCGCCCTGTAAAATATTGAGAGATAATAATTGCAGTGGTTAATAAAGTGTTATCTTTATTATTAAGAGCTAAAAAAATGTTTCTTTTTCAAATTTTTTTTTGAGATACAATTTTTTTGAAAACCTATAATTTGCATAATAGACTAGCAAAATTGCAACGCTAAGTCGTCTAGTTTTCGAAAAAAAAACTGGCGTAGAACCAAACCAGACTTGGCGTGATTTCTTAATTAGGTGATCGTGTACACGAAACAACTTTTTACGACATTTTTTGTTGGTCAGGATCTTTTTACCTTCGAAAAAATTTTAAAAAATATCTTTTTTAAGGTCTCCACTGTTATATCTCAAAAAATAATTGTACTATCGGAGTATTTTTTTTTAAATTAAAGCAAATACAATAGCGCTTTTAATAGTACTAATGGTTTTATAAAAGTCGCTTTTTCATTTCGCTAAAAATCAGGAAAACTTGTTTTCTTACAAATAATGCATTCCATTGTCTTAAAAACTGAATATATTCTGATGATTATTACACACTACTTATTAGGCACGTACATACCTACCTACTCCAAATCCCGCAAGCCGTATACTATGTAGATTACGCATTACGTTGGACGCCCCATGCATCATTTAAGCGCGCTATGAAATAATCGCTTGTTGCCAAACTATAAGCCTTAGGAAAAAACTAATTATTTCAAAAATTTATGTAATAATGTTTGGGCTTCATTTTCTTCGCGGCATCCATATAAAAAAATCATAAATAAAAAAAGTTTATCGATTGGTGAAACTTGTATTACAAAATTTAAATTTCAAGTTTTCCTGATTTTTAGCGAAATGAAAAAGCGAGTTTTATAAAATCCATTAGTACTTTTAAAAACGCTATTGTGTGTCCTTTAATTTAAAACAAAAAAAAATTCAATAGCTTTATTAGTTTTAAAGATATGACCGTAATATGAGGTGGAAACGAATAAAGACACATTTTATTTAAAATACAATTTATTCATTTTTTCATAATTAAAAAGTTTCAGATCAAGAAAAATGTCGTCAAATACGATTTCATATGCATCACATGCAATCACATGCTTAATAAAACCTACCATGTCTGACCTTGTTCAACACAAAAAAAAACGACACGATAGATTCTTTAAATCGCTGCACTATAAAATTCAAAATAACTCGAAACCGATGCCATTTAAATACGGAATCTTGATAAAAGTTTACCTTATCTTTAAGCTGCAATGGTAATTATGGACCGATCAAAATAACTCATTTAGAGGGAAAAAAAGAAAATTGTTACCTGGACTTTTATAAGTGGAAATGGTAAAGGGGCTTATAATAAACGAAAAAAAATAAATACGTGAGCAGGGGCGGCGGAGGGTTGATTTGGGGGGTGGAAAAGTTATGAAAAATTGTATCATTGGGATTTCTGGCGAAAGTTGACGTCAGACAAAAAAGTATCTAATACAAAAGTTGTAGATCATGCAAAAATCTAAAACGTTTGTAGAGGTCATTTTTAACATAACCTCAGAATTTTTAAGAAAAATGCGAAAAACAGGTTTTTTCTGCTTTTTCGGTTTTTATTTCTCATTTCCACAAAAATAATTTAAATTTGACGAAACTTGGTGAAAGTATGCCTTTCTCTGTCTTAAATAACCTCAAATTTTTTTAGTTAAAAAATTCAAGAAGTTTCTGAGATTCATTTTTTTCGGCCTGAAACTCTTTTTTTTCAAAGAAAAATTCTACTTAAAAAAATCATCGTATTGAGTTCTACCGGTAATCATTTTTTTCGTTTTATCATATATTTTTTGGTGAAATAAAAAAATCTATAATCACGGTTCAAAAACATACTCAAAATGCAAAAAAATAAAAAATGACTTGCAAAAATGAATTTTTTAGTCATTGTTGATAATTTGTTTAAATTAAAAAACTGATTACACCATTCAATTATATGGAAAAAAAATAAAAAATAACTGTCTCATTGTTTGACCCAAAACGTTATTTTTGTACAGTATTGCTATAAACACCTAAGTCGAATTATAAATGCTCAGATGATAAATTATCTCTGGACGATTTGAGATTTCAGCAATACAAAGTATTAACTGCAAAGTCTACTGTTGACGCGAAATCCGAAAACCTGAAATTTTGCAAAATCGTTTAATTTTTTTTCTGGCTTTATTTGAAAACAAATTTTAAATAAATTGCATATTTACATTGCCACTTTTTTCGCTCTATCCAATGGCGTCAGCATTTTTGCAATCCGACGTTTCGTCTTCGAGGGGCCTTCATCAGATTATTTTTTTTAAATATATCGCTGCTTTTTTTATGACAAAATCTAGTCATTTTTAATTCTATATTAGATGATATTACTATTGTAATCGCTTAAGGGCCCCATATTCTTTAAATAGTGTTTTCCGCAAAGACAAATAATTTCAAACAATTAATAACTGAATAATCTAAAGCTTATCAAATAATAGGAATGTTATGTCATGCCACCTGAGTATTTTCAAAGACGCCGCAGTAAAACGAATAAACAGGTGCAAAAAACGATCAAACCATCAAGGTTTTAGGTACTGAAATCTACGAAAATACTAACTTTTTTATATATAACTCCACATGTAAATATTCTTATAACATTTACTTGCTTAGTCCTACATATAAAATTGTTTACTTTTATTTGTAAGTACGTGAAAATAATTCTTAAAATGTGGGGTTAGGATAACAGAAAACGGAAGTTTTACAAACGCTTTTTTTTAGTTATTATTTTATTTGGGTATTTTAAATAATGGTAACAATGAATAAAGAAAACATCAAGGATTTTATTTTTGTACTTACTTTTGTTCTACACATTTTACTTTTCAAGATTTCAGTAAGTACCTAAAAATGCCAGAACTTTCACCATTTCTCGGCCAGGGATATGGCCACCATAAAAAGGTTTTTAGCTATCATTAAAAAGTTTTCCTGAGTACGGCTCTGATCACTTTCAAAATACCTGTATCTTTTGGAGGAGAGAGAAAGAGAAAGGAGAGAATAAAAGTCAATACAGCACAAATATCCAATAATTTTTTTTTATCCATAATTTAAAAAGTTATACCTAATAAAAAATAACACGAATTTATGAAATATTTTATTATTTCTAATTAGTATTGCCAATAGTAGTAAAAAATTGTTGGATATTTTATGCGGTATTAACTTTTATACTCAGCCGTACTTAGAAAAAATTTTAAATTATAGCTAAAACAAGCTAAAAACTTTTTAAGCGATTACAATAGTAATATCCTCTAATTCAGAATTAAAAATGACTAGATTTTGTCATAAAAATAGCAGCGACGTATTTAAAAAAATTAACCCGTTGATGGCCTCTCGAAGACGAAGACGAAAGGTAGGATTACAAAAATGTTGACGCTAGAGCGAAAAAAGTGGCATTGTAAATATGTAATTTATTTTAAAATTAATTTTCAAATAAAACCAGAAAAAATTAAACAATTTTGCATAATTTCGTTTTTTTCCGGATATGTCCGGAACTACCCGGAATTTTAAAACTTTCTTAACAGCATATTGTTAGGTATAAAAAACAATTTTTTTCTAATCTGAGCCACCCCATATCTCTTACCGTTTAGTAGATCCTAATGCCTATCCCATCCTTATATTGGACACACTGTATATCTATGAATTCATCAAACTTTAATAAAACTAAGTACACTAATCGATCCTACCGAAAAAAAATATTATTTATATTATTTATTCACTATTCGACTTATGTTTATAGCAATACTGTACAAAAATAGTTTTGTGTCAAACAATGAGACAGTTTTTTTGTATTTTTTCCGTATAATTAAATGGCGTAATCAGTTTTTGATTTTTTTTTAAATTTAAATAAATTATCAACCATTACTGAAAAATTCATTACTGCAAGTAATTTTTTACTTTTTTGCATTTTTGAGCATGTTTTTGAACTGTGATTACAATTTTATTTCACCAAAGAGTATATGTCAAAACGAAAAAAATGATTACCGGCAGAACTCTGTACGATGATTTTTTTAAGTAGAATTTTTCTTTGAAAAAAAAGTGTTTCAGGCCGAAAAAAATGAATATCATATGTCAGAAACTTTTTGTATCTTTTTATCTAAAAAAATTGAGGTTATTTAAGACAGAGAAAGGTATACTTTTACCAACTTTCGTCAAAATTAAATTATTTTTGCGGAAATGAGAAATAAAAAACGAAAAAGCAGAAAAAAACTTGTTTTTCGCATTTTTCTCGGAAATTTTGAGGTTATGTTAAAAAATGACCTCTACAATAGTTGTAGATTTATGATCTATCCAAATGATACAATTTTTCATAACTTTTCAACCCCCCAAAGCAACCCTCCGCCGCCCCTGCTCACGCATTTATTTTTTTTAGCTTTATTATAAGCCCTTTAACCATTTTCACTTATAAAAGTCTAGATAACAATTTTTTTTCTCCAAGTGTATTTTGGTTAAACTATTACTGTTTATAAAATTTTAATACAATTGAAGGTAAAGGCTTCATAAACAATAAAAATATTACACCTAATTTATTATTGGTCCACAACGATGATGAGGCAACACCGCCGGGCTTCTTATAACTGCAAGATGTATATTTTGTTACACATACACTGCCAAACTGATGAAATATTGTCCGTACTTAATGTCTAAATTATCCCACCCTTCCCCACCCAAGCGGGCTTCGGCTTGTCCGTGTAATGTAGTGGGCTTCGTAATGATAGCCGTGCATGTATATATATATACAGTAGGAAGTCAGCACGACAGATGGAGCCATTGGNATATTATTTATTTTATTTATTCACTATTCGACTTATGTTTATAGCAATACTGTACAAAAATAGTTTTGTGTCAAACAATGAGACAGTTTTTTTGTATTTTTTCCGTATAATTAAATGGCGTAATCAGTTTTTGATTTTTTTTTAAATTTAAATAAATTATCAACCATTACTGAAAAATTCATTACTGCAAGTAATTTTTTACTTTTTTGCATTTTTGAGCATGTTTTTGAACTGTGATTACAATTTTATTTCACCAAAGAGTATATGTCAAAACGAAAAAAATGATTACCGGCAGAACTCTGTACGATGATTTTTTTAAGTAGAATTTTTCTTTGAAANAACAATGCTACCCAAGCTTTTACTAATTTTGTTCCTCGTTTACCCCCTTGCTTTATGTATACAGGGCCGAAGTAGTCCAAGCCAACCTTCAGAAATGGTCTACAGGGTGTAATTCTGTCTCTTGGCAAATCTCCCATTTTTTGTTTTTGTAAGCGCGGCGCTACGCGAAAACAAGTTACACATGAGTGTATAATTTTTCTTACTTCTCCGCGAGCTTTAAGAGGCCAGTACCGTAATCTCAATGAGGCCAAAGTTTGTGTCGCTCCTGCGTGTAACAAAGAAATGTGCTCTTTTCGAATGAGTAGGCGCGTTACGTGATGCTTTGCCGGAAGCAAAATAGGAAATTTTCTATCGAAGCTGATAGTCGAATTGCGTAGCCTTCCTCCGAGTCTAATTAACCCGTTTTTATCGATAAATGGATCTAAATAATGCAGTTTACTGTTTGGAGGAATAGGCTTTTGTTTCTGAAGCGTTAAGAGTTCATCCGCAAATTCTTGCCCTTGAACTAAGCGGATAATAATGTCGTGTGAGATAGTAAGCTCTTCTGATGACAAAACATCGGTATGTTTGGAACTATCTTTTCGCGCGTTGTATATAAATCTGAGACAAAATGCTATGACACGCTGTATTTTTGTAAATGAAGAGTACTTAGTTAAAAATGAATTCGTCGGAGTAACAGAAGTCGCGAGAGCCACCTTTCGTTTTTCTAAAGGGACGTTTACTTCCGCCGTAGGTTTAAATTTATTTTCCGGCCATTCCGATTTATTTTTTGATAGAAAGTCCGGTCCTGACCAATATAATTCGGAGTTCATTTGTCGAGGGTTCACTCCCCGCGATATCATGTCGGCTGGATTATTTTTACTATCAACATGATACCAATCTTCAATATTACTGAGATCTTGAATTTTGGCTACGCGATTTGCAACGAATGTTTGCCACATATTTGCGTTTCCGTTTAAATAATGTAATACAATCATAGAATCGGTAAAGTAATATTTTTTGCTGATATTTAAATTAAGTTCACGTGCTATATTAGCCATGAGCTCCGCCCCCAACAAAGCTGCACAAAGTTCTAACCTAGGCAACGTAATAACTTTGAGAGGACTAACTCGCGATTTACCGCAGATCAAACTAACGGCGTACATATCGTTCTCTATTTTATTTCGAACATAAACCGCCGCCCCGTATGCTCGTAGGGACGCGTCACAGAATACCACCAAATCTGTTTCTGCACCCGTATTCGAGATTATTTTTCGTGGAATTCTCATATCGTTTATATACGCGAGTTCGTTTATAAACTGTACCCATTCTGCTCTACAGGTTTCGGGGACCGGGTCGTCCCAGTCTAATTTTAATGTCCACAACTGTTGCATGATAATTTTTGCTTTAATGATTACAGGCGAAATGATACCGATCGGATCATAAATTTTTGCAATCGAGCTTAGAATGGATCTTTTTGTATAAACATCGGAAGCTTCTTGCTCTTGAATACGATAATTTAAAACGTCATTCAACGGATCCCACCACAATCCAAGTACTTTGGCGGTTTCTCCTTTATTAAGTTCTACCATATTATTCGTATTAGTAATTGACGTGTTTGACATAATTTCGGGAATGTTACTATACCACTTTGCTAATTTAAACCCCCCATGTCCCAGAATTTCTATCAGCTGTTGGCGTAAATCGACGCCGCTTTGAATACTGCTTGTACCGGTTAATATATCGTCCATAAACCTATCGTCTCTCAGCGCTCGACTCGCCGCTGCAAATTCGTTCTCCGCGTCTGTCGCTAACTGCAAAACACAACGCATGGCCGTGTATGGAGAATTTGTGAGCCCGAATACAAGTCTAGTAAGCCGAAATGTCCTTATCGGTTCACTTTCGTCAAATCGCCAGTATATAAGCTGAAATCTAGTGTGCTCTACTTTAATTTTTACTTGCAAGAACATCTTTTCCATGTCACAAGACAGAACTACTGCGTACGTACGAAATCGTATTAAAATTGCGAACAAATCGTTTTGTAAATTCGGACCGGTCATTAAGTTATCGTTTAGACTCAAACCGTTGCTAGATCTCGCGGATCCATCATAGACAATTCGTATTTTCTTATTCTTACCGTCACCTTTTAGTACACCTGCGTGCGGTAAATAATAAACGTTTTCGTTTTCGCGCGGGGAAACTTCTTCTAAGTAACCGTTGCGGATTAATTCGGTAATCGCTTGACAATACATTTCTTTATAATCGGCATTTTTTCTTAATTTTCTTTCTAG
>NW_019417013.1:97321-172077 GCF_000390285.2 Anoplophora glabripennis | reverse complement strand
CCAGGCCTACACGAGATGAGGCAGGATAAAGAGGGATAATCCCCCTCGATCCCAAATCATTGAGGCCAATTTCTAGCCATAGAATAATGGCGGGCAGGGGGAGGACTCCTCTTACACTAATAACAGTGCGGATTGAGAAATATAATAATAATTTTTACATATGGAGACTACGTTTGCATGAAAAACATCAGTTTTTTTAGAAATACAAAAAATGTATGTATTACACCCATTAATTGAACAATGTATAAATGTTTCTACAAACAAATTAACCAAAATGCGAGTAAAGATTATTATTAGTCCATTAACGGTTATACGTCGTTAGGATGAAACTGATTTTACTAATTTTATTATCATAAAAGTCAGCTTTGATGTTGACATCAAATCAATTTGATCTGACGAGTGTCGAACTAACCTAAATCCTAAATCACACCGGAAATCGATGTTCCGACATCCGACATAATTAACTCTCTCGGTTAATGGTTAATCTATGATAATGTAGAAGTATTTTTTTTTGAGAAACTATTGTTTGTAATTTCATTGGATATAATAGGGGTTTACGATAATTGTATCGGAGTGATCGGAACAAGAAAATGGCTTACGAATACTGACTCTGATGATTCGATCCCATTACGAAAATGTAACCTCAATGCTCAGATATAGAAAATCTGAGCGCTCTTGTCGCCCTTGCATATTAGAATGATCTGAAATTTGCGTATGCGTGTTGTTTATAGGTGTAATAAAAAAAAATTAAAAACAGATGTTTCGTTATGTTACAAAGAAAGATTGTTTTGTTGACTGTTGATAAAAAATGGCAATATATCAAATAGCAATATGGTAGATGTAGATGAACATTATTACCGTAGTGGTACATCATACAGGTGCCACTTTTCTCATTTATTGTAGAATTATATTGCATGTAGATAGTGTAGTGATAGATATTAGATTAGATCGGTTTCGACTATGTGCTTACGAAAAAGAGCACTCTGACCAGAGTAAGCAGCGCTCTGATCAGTTGGTCAGAGTAAGATATATTTTTCGTAAACACCTAATATGAATTGTCAGTCAACATTTAGCAACTCGATTAGCGCCATCTATTGATTTGATTTTTGTATTAATTTTAATTTTGTGAAAATAGCTCACTTCCATTGAGTATTTCCTACTTTCTATCTATGCATTTTTTTATCTAAATGAAATGACCTTCAACATAAAGGAATGCATCACATTTTCGATTATTTCAATTAATTTACAACACGACAAATCATTCCAGGAAATTAGGAGGGAGTGGTACATAAGATTGCTCCCTGTATTTGAAATCAATTAATTCCGAGAAATAAATTATATGATTACTATAAATTAGGTTATGTTGTGAAGTGAAGATTGAATAAAAACAATGGTAAGTTTATAAAAATTTTAATCAATAATTTAGAAGTAAATAAATCAAATAAGTAGTTTTATAGAATTTATTTCTTAGTCAGGTAGTGTCAACATATGTGCTGTAACAGAGGAAGTAAAAAAAGCCTTGAAAGAATTTAGATTTAGAAAGGCCCAGGATACGGCAGCCCTTGTACGTAAGTATAAATAAAAATTGGTTAGTTTTTTTTTTTGAAAATACTTTTTATTCAGTGAAAGTTGACCGAGAAAAGCAACAAATTATAATAGACGAGAAATTTGAAGATATAAGTATTGAAGACTTGCAGGAATCACTGCCTAGTCATCAGCCTCGTTACATAGTCCTGTCCTATCGTCAAGAACACAGTGATGGAAGAGTATCATATCCGTTGTGTTTTATCTTTTTTACACCTAGAGATAGCCATGCTGAGCTTCAAATGATGTACGCAGGATCAAAAATTGCCCTTCAGCAAGAGGCTGATCTCACGAGGGCCTATGAAATTAGAGAACTCGAAGATCTAACGGAAGAGTGGTTATTAGGGAAGCTCGGTAACTAAATTGACTAAATGTTTGAGTATAAAACTTGCCTCTCTAAAATATTAGGACAAACTATGTATTTACTGGATGTGTTCGAGCAATCATAAATAGTATTCATCATATACCAAGGGAATAATAAATAAAGTATTACTATGCATGTATAAAAAATAAAGCTGCCATAAATTTCACGTTGGGTGTCAAAAAAATTAAAGCAATATTCTTTCCAGTTAATTTTATTTGGACTGTGATATTAAATTAACCAGTTTATATGACATCGGTAAATAAATCAAGCCCGTTTCGTTTAGTTCCTAGATAATTTTAATAAAAAAAAAAGTGTTACTAATGTAAGTACAAATATTTGCTTTATTATTCACTTTACGATTTCCCTTTTGTAGCAATTATTTTTGTAGAGAATATATATCCTTAAAATAGATTATTTAGGAACCGTTATAATGTGCCGTTTGTTCAAATATAGAATGTATACAAAATTTACCTTTATACAGGGTGTAACTTTTAACGGGAGTCATATTTATATTTATATGCTGTAGAAACATGCTTGTTTTCTCAAATCCTGTTGTGAAAAAAGTTTTTTTTAACTTTTATGTCCTGCTGCCGGAAAGATTAATGTAACATTGGGAGCTACGGTGCTACTGTCTGATCATCTTTTTTGATTCGTATACATTTTTATTAATATCGTACAGAATTTTAAGAGTGACAACATACAAACACTGAAGTAAATAACTGCAAGATTATAAACTTATACTACACGAGATACCACTAAATATCGCTAAATTTTCCTGTAAAATTAAATTTAAAACACAACACCACTATACAAACTATATTTCGACAATACTTCACACTGAAAGCTAAAAAATTATGTAGGTACCGTATTATAGTTACGTTTTCATAAACCGATAAATTGTAGACTGAAATAAATGGTAAACTGAAGTGGTGGCATATTTGCTCATTGTCATTTCGCTGAATTAACGTTGGCCATTTTTCTAGCGTACTTCGTATTACATTTGGTGGATTGATTTTATATAATTCACCTAAACTAGATCAATGTCAGAGGTCATTGACAATAGAATTCACAAACTAAACACAATGTGTTAAAAAACGGTAACATATTTTTATTCAAAACTTGAAATTACTTTAAAAAATATTTCAAATCTATCGGATTACTAGGTATTTTTATTTTAAAACAAGTTAGTTTTATGTACAATTGGTAACGTATGCCCATCCATCAGTTAATATTTAATAAATCATTCAAAAATATTAATTTTTTAAAATGTTTCGTCCACATTAATAACAAAATATGATTTTAAAATAACGTGGTGAAGAAGTGCAAAAGCAATCTTTATGAAATTAATTTCCATTAATTTGACAGAGTCGGTTTAAGAGAGTAACAACAGGCAACATTATTAGTAGTGCACTTTCTACCGAGTTCGGGAACTGTCCAGTCGATTTAAAAAAATTGTTAAAGTATTCTGGGAAGCACTAGAGATGCACGGGACTTCAATAAATACAGATAATGGCGTATTACATTGTTTTGCATAAAAAGTTCCGATTCTGTGCAATACTGAATGAAAATGTACCGATATATATATAAAAAAAAATATATTTACAATCCGGCATTTTACATTTACATGTACATTAGGCTGCCCAAAAAAAACGAATATTTTTTTTCGTGTCTGTTGTGAAAATATGTTTATCATGTTTTAAGAGACCCCTCAAAAAATCAGCTCAAAAAAAATTTATTTAGAGGTTGTTCAAGATTTTTAAAAATTTCCAAAATCGTCAAAAATTGAATTTTTCTAAAAATTTTATTTCTCGTTATTTTATCATTTTCTAGATTGAAAAAATCTCGATTCTGAAAATTTCAAATCGATATTTCAATTTCTAAAGGTCACTGATAATTATTTTAACTTTCAAAGTAGTGTACCTATGTTTTCGAGCGACCTCAAAAAATAAATATCAACTAATAATTTTTTTTTTATTGACGAACAAAAGAATAGAAATAATTCACGACACTTAAACAATTAAAAAATTATAAATATTTGATACTCAGTGTGGTAGTAAGTTTTGCCTCGAGAAATTTTTTAAGTGTTGTAATCATGATATTTACTTCTATTCTTTTGTTCATCACATCCAATAAAAAAAATTATTAGTTGATATTTATTTTTAGAGGTCACTCGAAAACATTTTAGGTATACTACTTTTAAAGTTAAAATAATTATGAGAATAATTTTCAGAATCGAGATTTTTTTCAACCTAGAAAATGAGAAAAAAAATTAAAAAAAAAAATTCAATTTGACGATTTTAGAAATTTTTAAAAATCTTGTGACCTCTAAGAAAAAATTTAGTTTGAGCTGATTTTTTGAGGGGGCTTATAAAACATGATAAACTAACATATTTTCACAAGACACGAAAAAAAAAGAATTCTTTTCTTTTGGGCCACCCTAATGTACATATATGGAAATTTTTGAAATATAAAATGTAATACCTTTCAAATACTACTTTTTAAACAGGGATGTTGTATGGAAAAACACAAAATACAGCCAAAAAAGAATAAATTAAATTGCAACTGATTTCTGACCTGACTTGACGTCGAGGAAATACTGCTTTTTGTTTTTTTTTACAATAAAAAAGTAGTGCAGTCACACCATTAACATTAAAAGATAGCGTCAGCAATAATTTTATGAAACTGACTGAACTGCAATTGCTAGTCACACAGACTTAGCTATTTACCGCTAGATTGAACCATTGTGTTTAAAGCTACATTAATAGCTTTATTGGAAAGTTACTGGTAACCAGTGAACCACTTCACTGCCGCTTAATATCGCCAGAAAATGTACCGGATAGTATTGTATCGTAAGCTGTAATACCCGTACAAAATATCGAGTATAGCAATGAATAAAAAACTACCGTACCAAGCATCTCTAGGGAACACATACTCTTACCCCAGTTAAAGTTACACCCTGTAGATCTAATTTTAGTGTCAGGATCTCATTAATATAAAGTTTGGTGAAGGGTAGTTAAATTTGTAATGGTAGAATTTCATGAAACAAAATTATGATTTTAATCTTTTTTCTTAAAACAGGTTATCTTAATTCTTATTACATTGAAATATATTTTCCACGTAACTTTTTTGGGATGTTATAAAAAATAATACATTTTTGAATATGATTTTTAATTTAACCATAATAGGGAAACATTTACAAATGTTACCATAAATATGAATTAGGTATCATTTTGCCTTACCTGCTTGTTTCAAAAGAAACATATTGCTTTATTTTTAACATTGTTCTTTTTGGATTGAAAAAATATAATTTTCTTTGTATATTTTCAGTATTGAAAAAGTATCGCACTACTTCTATATCATTTTCTATTCAACTATAAATAACGTTAACTGCCACTTAAAATTGCGATACTTCTTCAAACATTCCCTACATTATATCTTCTTGAAGTAAAAGAAAATAATTTACGTTTTAAGTGATAACTTATCATTTTATTTGTTAAGCGAATCTACATCCAAACAAATCATTCCAAAGTTAAACCAAATAAAGATTATTTCGTGTACCTTCTACTAACGCTACTGTATATTTAAACTTTGCATTTTACCACATAGTTTCGTAAGCAATTCGTATTGGAATTTTTCACTTTTGTGTATTCGATACTTCTATTTTTGTAAAATAAAGAGGTTATTGAGATAAAACATTTTATTATAAATATTTACATAGGTGTTGTTAGAACATACAGTACGCAACTATAATTAATAAAAGGGTAGCATCAACTGAAATTATAAAAAGGAATTGATGTCGCCGACTGCACCCGTTTATTAATTATTTTTGCTACACCTACTTAATCAAGTCATTACTTAGAGGGAAAATATTTATTTGACAAATGTATAACAAAAAGAAAATATAAATAATACATCGTACCTGTTTTACGGGATGTCAGTTCTATTATTATGCGCTCTAGTGTCCTCTACGATGCTGTGACGTGTTACACAAAAACCGCATAATACTAAGAACCGAAATCCCAGTCTTTTATTTGTTACTACACTATAATATCTTCACGGACCTTCGGAAAGTAGACGCTACTTAGTTGGATATCAAAACGTAAATCATTCTGCAACAAATAGGGAATATTAGGGATTTCGGTTCTTTTCTCTATTAGTCACATTCTCAGAAAAAATAGTGTGGGAGCTTCTGGGGATAAAAATTTGATCGCCAACACATTTTAAGTTTAAGATGGATATACTAAAAACTAAGCAGCAAGGTTTTGTTTAAATAATGTTATACCAATGTCATAAGTTCAACAATTAAAATATGATAGAATAAATTTCCTACTTTAACAAATTTAAAAATTATTAATAAGTTATCAAGCAAAAATGCTGTTACACATTTGTATTTATTTTAAGCATTCCCACTTGAAAATGTACGTAAATTGGACATTTTAGATAAATTTTCTCTAAAGTTTGGTTTAATACCTGTATCTATGACATCCACAAAAAGGAAGCTTTGCGTCTAGTTAGAGTATATACAGTTTTAGAAAAATAAAGTTTTTAATAAGAAACTCTTCAGTCTTAAACGAAGAGGCTGACTTCTTAATAAACTTACATATTAATAAACGTAAGACAGAACGCGTAATTCCGACAAATAATTTTAGCTAGCACAAAAGTATTATCGTGAATATCACCAAGATTAAATAATAGCTATTAGTAGATAATACGTAAGCCTTAAACTAGTAGATTATCACGTGTGTTCAACACGATCCCTTTCTAATGCTATTACGTACCCGTAGAGATAATAGAAGAAGCTCAGGAGGTAAAACGCCAGTTTAATCCAACCTTCCCGTTGACACCTTGTCAACACATCTGCATTCATAATACTCGTCGGATCGTAAATGCCGTAACCCGACATTACTGGCCTTGTGCGGTACCTGTTTATGTGGTATGCTATCAGAGGGATGTTTAGACACAAGGAAAACCATTCCCCCGAAGCAGCGAATAATATGTTAAATAGTAGATGGAGCAGGTACTCTGGTAGAACTAACTGTAATATTAAATATTAATGAAAAAGTTAACAATAGTCGGTTTGGCAGGGATATTATGAAATACGTTTTAATAGCAACTGAAATAAGACGTGTCAAAAAAAAAAAACTTAATTATTAAGATTATTTAAATTAACAAAATAGAAATAACGAAACGCTTACCGGGTTTAAACTATTGCACTGATCAATTGGATTTTTGTAGTCTGTCTTTAATTCGTCAAACGCAATCACGTGAAATAACGAAAAGAATATTAAGAATGCATCTACGATTAGAGCTATGATGTATGAAAACGCTGGGAAATTGAACGCCATGTTTACTAAATTCTACTTTAAGATGCTTCTTTCCAAATCTGAGTTAAAATGACAGTAAAATGTAAAATGACGAAGCTTTTTAGGTTAGAGTCGGTAAAATAATTATCTATTTTCTAACCCTACCCGAAGATGACAAAATTGTTGAAATTAACACTTGAAACACATAGAGGGCACTGTACCTCTTATTTAATTAAATATTGTTTTGTCCCATTTAAGTTCATGTGATAAAATGCATGTTATTTATCAACTTAAAAGCCTATCTCTTATATAATTTTACAGTAAATAATATAATGAGAGTTACTAAGAGTAGAAAAGAAACATTTACTGAATTTGACCGTCAATAGATGTTGCAATGTATTCCATTCTTTACAAAGTTTTTCTGTCACTTCTGTGGTTGTATGTTGAATATTGAAAATGTTGCATTTAATCAATTCTTTTTGAAATAACAATAACAATATTTCAGTTAACTTCTCTTTATTTTTCAAGTATGTAGTTATTTCTTATTTCATTTGTTGCTCACTAGAGGGCGAATGAATAATTATTTATTAAATTTATTTAAAATGGACGGTATAAAAAGTAACGAAGAAAAATTATCTATATGTAATTCAGTTTGTTAATTTCAGAACATTTTTAGTTACTAGTGGCTGAATGAATGGAAATATCGTGAACGAAAAAGTAAGAACCAATCTTTTCCGAAATGTAAGTAAGTAAAAATGAAACTAAATAGGTAACGATTTAACATTGTTTACTTAGCAAATTGCTTATTGTCCTAAAATGTCGGTCGACAACATAACATAGAATGTAAAGTGGTGTTTTAACAGAACTAATGTAAATGTAACACAAACAACCAACATTCAACACTTTAAAGTGCACTTTACATCTCCTTGTCTTTCGTTTCGGCGCTCTACACCCCCGTAAATACCTACTTGATTCCCGCACGAACAAAAGGAACAAAAGTTTTCCGAGCTAATGACACAAGTAGCGGTGTTGCATTCCAGACTATTAAAAGAAAGATTTATGGCATAAAAAGTGGCTCTCCTAAACGTCTACAAATTGTCGAGCCGGCAAATGAGTCCCATTTATCACGGACCTAATACACACATCTGAGTTAATTTCGTACGCGCACTGGAATAAATCTGTATTGTTGACACTTTTATTTGTTTGGAATCCTGAGGTTTAAGGTTTGAATTCGCCAGTGAAAGCTCGCGGCCAGCTTGACGGATTAATCATAACCCAGTCGACAGCTTTTATTTCGGGAGAACCGATTTTCAACTGTTGAAATCATTGTGCTTGTTACTTGATTAATATTGTCATAATTACTCCTTCACAATGGTTGTGAAAGTTGGTTAGCTTTACAAGGAATTAGGGAATAGGAATTACAAGGGAATATAATTTTAGTTAGCTGACTATCGATCGGAAAGGTATTTAAAAAACGGATCTAATCCAGTCGAGTGAGGGAATCTCACGCCAATTTCCAAATCGCTGCGTGTTTACCCGGATCTCACTAAATATTGACAAAAATACTCGAGTATTTTTAAACAGCCGTCTTCTCGGGCGACCCCGGCGATTAGCTCGAATAAATTATGGGCATTTTTTTTGGGCGATCGCGCTCAGCCAGAGCCAGATTATATGGGGAACGTCGCCGTCGTCGTCTCTGACGAGCCGTCCACGGCGACGGGGTCCCGAGGGATTAACCGGGAATGCCTGCGAGAGCGGGTTTCTTTTAAAATAGCATCGCCCAGATGACAGCGTAGGTTCGAAGACGTACGGCCAACAGCTGAGGGAATGGAGAGCGGTGACGGACGCGTTGCCACGCTGCCGCCGCCGTCTTCGGAAAACGTTGAAAGCGAGAGGGATCTTATAATTCAGAAGCGGTTATTTTTGTGAAAATCATACTGTGTTTTTGAAGAAACTGAAAATTACAGTTGAGTAATTGCATTGCCATTCATTATAAGGCAGACTTTGTCTAAAAAGTAAAAAGGTTTTGGGAAAATTGAAATAATTTTACTTAAACAAGTGCTATGGCGTTTATTAAAGTCTAATAAAATTTTTGAGTTATACCTACATGACAAATTAGATTTCTGTAATACAATACTTATCATAAATACCATAGCCCTTTTCTTTTACTCATGATTTCGGAATCATAACGTGTTACAATCCGATGGAAACCAATCAGATTGGTAGATTTCGGATCGTAACACGTTATGATTCCGAAATCAGGAGTAAAAGAAAACAGCACATGTGTACCATAAGTTAAGATAGAACATCAAAAATAAGGATTTTTTTCCATGTACCATATAGGCTTATTTATACGGGCCTATTAATTCAAGTATTATATAGAAATGATTACAAAAATTATTACCTGGAGAAAAAATATGAACGCAAAGGAAATTTAAATATTAAGTTGACTTTCTTCTTCTTTAAACTCGATCCAAAATGAGGCACATGGTCAAAAAAATTCGCAAAGTTGCAAAAAACGATTTTTCTAAATTAACAAAAAAACTATAGCTCCGATCAAAAAATTTTAAATGAGAAACATGTAGGTCCTAAAAAGATCCATTGACTGATTTTTTGTAAGTATCGATTGCTTTGTTACTTTTCGAGATATATCGAGAAAACCGTTAAAGATCTAATAAATACTAGTGTAGTTATCCTGTAAAAACTTTACTTTCAATAAAATTTTATCAAATAATACAAAAAAATATACTGTTAATAAAACAGCTACTAAAATCTCTAGAAACAACAGGTGTAGTTATCCTAAACTATACAGGGTGTAACGTAAAGGTTGGGAATAAATTAAACGGTAGATTTTTTATTTAAAAAAATAAATATTTGTCATATAAAGTTATGCTCTACAGATTTTCTTTTCCAAGCTACAGGGCGTTAAAAAAATTAAAAAAATTTAGTTTTTTAATATCATTTTCAATGCAAAAGTCTTTTTGCAATGCCTATTTGACCATGTTTGGTGCCTGAGTCAAAGCATACTTCATAATATTTTTGTTATTTTTATTTTCATGCGTTAGCAGTGGGAAAAAATGGGTATTTTCAAAAGTTTTATTTACGGAAAAAGTACAAGAGCTAGGAATAAAACGCAATACGGTAATTTTCTTGAAAATAAAAAATTAATCATAAAAATATATTGAAAAAATATTTTTACCAGTGGCGTACCACATATTTTTTCGAAAAACCTTACGGCACAATCCGTACGTACGCCACTGAGTAACTTACAATTAGGAGAAAAACTAATTTTTTTGGAACTTTTTAGCGCCCTATAGCTTGGAAAAGAAAATCCGTAGAGCATAACTTAATTTGAGAAAAATGTA
Organism: Anoplophora glabripennis; assembly: GCF_000390285.2. Taxonomy (NCBI): domain Eukaryota; kingdom Metazoa; phylum Arthropoda; class Insecta; order Coleoptera; family Cerambycidae; genus Anoplophora; species Anoplophora glabripennis. The sequence goes on along the minus strand of NW_019417013.1, from coordinate 161,461 downwards.
TTTTTTAAACCAAAAAATCCACTGTTTAATTTATTCCCAACCTTTACGTTACACCCAGTAGAAGCTTCTACCGAAAGAAGCATCTTCTTTTATCACTTATTTCAAATATACAGGACGATTCACAACTTATCCAAAAATTGGGAATAGATGCGTCATGAAAAATGGAGTCAGAATAATTTTTTTTTAAATAAAATCCTTATAGTTTCCGAGAGTATTTAGTTATAGTATTTTCAACCATTACATTGCTGGGTTACTGAAGTCTCTAGCGTCATTCGCCCACGTGACTCCAGACGATTCTGAATACTGAAATCTCCGATTTTAGTAATAACGTTTTTTCGATAGTGTTTACATTAGTTTTTCAAGTGTCAAAAATGGCTTACGTGTATAGCAACTCGGAGTTGAGGGATATCGTTTTAATTTATGGTGAAGCCAGACAACATGTTTGTGTTATATGGTGAAGCAAGACAACATTTTTATTAGTTCGTAGTAACTGGGTAAGACGGGCCCAAATGTGTTTAAACGTTGGTGGTTTAAAAGTTGTTATAACATTCACTATATGTTGACCCTCTATTAATATTTTTGTTTTAAGAGTTAGATATAAAAAAAATGTGAAATACAAAAGTTGCACGATTTTTTATGAAATTTTCGAAAATGATAGTAGAAAAACAAATGAAGTCCAAACAAAATGGCCGCTTTGTTAATTTAATGGAAAGCCCTGTATATTTTTACATATTTGGATAGAACGTACCCTGTCTAGTATAGTCATATAGGGTTTGTTGGGCCCATCTCTAACAATAAGCGAGATAATATTAAAAAACGAAAAGAATGAAAGATGTTTTTTATTAAGAAAATAAGACATTTTGTAATTGTTAGAAGTCTTTCGGACATTTTTGCCTTTTTTTCCAATAACTCTTAAAAGAAAAAAGTTAAAGGGGGGATCAAAATATAGTGAATCAATCACCTTGTACATCCAAAAATTTTTTTGGATAATTCTGTATCACCCTGTACATAAGAACATGGTTCCGCATATCGAGATTGTGACAAATGCAACTTTTAAGTAACTTACCCAATTTCCAAAATTATACCCAGAATAAACTCATTTAAATAAGAGATTACAGTTTGCTCAAATAGAACGCGACTTACAAAAAGCAATAGAGAGACAACTTATTTTTAGATTGCCGTGTTTAAATTTAATTCCCGTCTTATGATTTCGTATTAAAAAAGTAAAAACACATATTTTTTATGTTGACTAATAAATGATTACAACAGTCTAGTAAATTTGCTAAAGATATGTGACAACAGCGAAAACAGTTAGTTAAAAATGTCATCAAAATCCTGTAAATCGAGAAATATACACCTACTAATAATGGACATTTCCAGCGAATTAAAAAAAAAAATTACACAGATACATTTAGAATATTTTTTATTAGGTATTCTCTATTTCTACCTACAGGGTGTTAAGATCTGACCCGGAATACCTTTGTCAAATTTTAGTGTGTCGTACGATTTCGACGAATATTTCTTTGTATATTCAGGGTGTTTGAAAGCCTCTACAAAATCAGGTCTGCTACAATTTTTTTTGAGGGGTGATTTATTTTCTGAATATTTAAGTAGTAAGAATTAATAAAAAATATGACAACGCGGCTCTAATTTAGTAAAAACGGCAGCAGGGACGGGCGAAGGGTTTCTTTACATAAAAGACTCCCACCATTTACAGGGTAGGAAAGTACCGATGGTCTATCTGAAGTTACGTGAGAGCGATAAAGTAAGCCATAGAAATCCATGCGATAGAGAAGGATGGCTATAATGAAGGCGTCTCATAGTCACCGCCCGTTTCGCCCTTCCACAAATAAGATCCACTTTTTATTTGTGGAAGGGCGAAATGGGCGGTGATTATTAGCCGCCTTCACTATACCCATTCTTGTCTATCACATGGATTTCTATGGCTTACTTTATCGCTCTCACGTAACTTCAGATAGACCATCGGTACTTTCCTACCCTGTATATAACAATTCGAATAGTATGTCTCAAAAAAGGTTTAGCAGGTGTCTTGGTTTTTGGTGGTGTAGAAAAAATAATAAACGGAATCATACGACGTACTCAAATTTGACAGTTGTTGTGTTTCGGATAAATTCTGAACACCCCGTACATAACAATATTCCATTTTATTACAATACAATAAGGATTATGGACAAATGCCATTTTCTGCTTGTTCGGTGACATTAAAATATTACACTATAGTATCGCGAGTATCCCAATTTCTAACGCCCAGGGATTAATTCTGAAAAATATTTTGTAAACCTGTTAGCTTTGAGAAGCCAATAATTCTTTTTTACGACGCGTCCCAGATCCACATCGTTTAACATCCAGACACTTTATGGGTTTACAATGTGGTCACTTGTAGAGATATTTACGGCGTAGTGCCCAGCGGAATTTTCAAAATTTACTCGTCAGCAAAATGTAAATAAATGCACAAAAAATGTAGGCACGCCGTCGTAGAGAAAAAAATATGTGTATGTTCCGTACGTACCTGTCATATTGACAGCTTTAAAATTCACATTTAACAATTTTACAAAATATTTTAGTAAATAAGATTATGACATACAAATTCTTTATTTTAATTATTTAACTTATTTTACTTTTTTATGTACTCTTAAAAATTTAGCTAAAATCGATCAGTTTGATAAAATCGACTATAAAGTGCGTTAATATCGATTAAATTAATTGTCATAAATCACTTAGTCATAAGTAAGATTTTTATTTATATGGTTTTATATTACTTCTTACATTTATATTTTCTATTTATATTTTATATTTAATCTGCATACAGCACCCATTCACAAATGGTGATCAAAATTTAATCTTCGTATTCTTTGGGTGAATTTTAAATAATTTAGAAACTAGTGAGTGAAATAATTTGAAATTGAGCACATCACATACCTATATTTATGTAAACATTGTCCAAAATCTGTGTCCTTTTCCTAAAATTTATATGCTCCAGTGGCGGAGATACAGGGTATCGGTGGCATTTTTTTCTAAATAAAATAGTAGGCCACTGCTTTACGGTAACAACCATGATATTTTCGGATTCGTCTTTCAATTTTCATTTGCATGGCATGTAAATTTTAGGAAAAGGCCTCAGATTTTCGACAATGTTTACATAAATACATGTGCCCAATTTCAAATTATTTCACTTACTAGTTTTTAAATTATTTAAAAAAGTTAAAAATATTTTTTGAAGCTTAACACCCTGTATCTTTTTAACGAAGCGCCCTAGATAAAAACTTTATAGGAAATACCCCGCTTAAAATTTACCAAATAAGACGAGGTTTCATTTTTGGTCACCATTTGTGAATCGCCCTGTATTATTGTTTCAGTATGAATATTATTTTGCTTGTAAATCTGTATTTTTATCTGATTTAGTTGACGAATTTTACTAAAACATTATGGGATTAAAAATGTTATTTTACAAGTAAAATCATGTTTATACTGAAACAATAATATACAGATTAAATATAAAATATAAATAGAAAAGATGTATATAAATGTAAGAAGTAATATAAAATCATACAAATAAAAATCGTTAATACGATAAAAAATTTTTTTTTCAAAAATTCGTGTATCTATTAAAAGAAAATTGTATAGTATTTTGTGTGTTTATTAAAAATATACACAAACCCAAAAATTTTTGAAAATTAAACTTTCTAAAAATTATCGAATTATAAAAAATGTAGTGTATAAAATATCGATATTAGCTAATACAGGAGTTTCCCTAACATTTGCCTATAACTCTGTCAAATATTTTTGGTCCAAGTGTTAGTAGGTGAAAGTTAATACAACTTCTTCGAAGAATTTTTTACATAACTTGGCAACCTTGCACTAAAATGATTTTATTTTAAATTGCTTCAACTTTTTTGTGCCGCGGTGTATGTCATTTCGGGCTAGAAAAACACTTTAAAACATTAGAGTGAATCGAAGGTTATTGTTGTCAGGTTTTGTACTTTTTGTTTAGAGATTTTATTTTTGCAATTCACAAAAATTTTGTGAATAGATCAACGCTTATCGTTAACTAGTTTCAATGATGCTTTTTACTGACGAAGCTGATACATAATTAGCACTCTAATACATAATTTGCATGCATCATCATCTTTAGATGAGTTTATAACGGAAACGGCTGCTCATAGAGCCTTCAGTAAGGTGTACATTTCTTAAGTAGAAAAGACAGATAAAAGTGTTTTTCTAGCCCGAAATGACATACACCGCGGCACAAAAAAGTTGAAGCGATTTAAAAGGATCCTAATGGTCGTTTGTGGTGCCCTCTGGGAGATACAGCCAATCGTCCATAAAATTTGAATTTCCCGTCACAAGAAACTTCCGCATACAAAATTTCATGAATTTAACCCAAAGTAGTTGAGAGTTATTAAAGAAAATGTAATAAATTTTTTTAAATTTGACATTCTGTATATTCTAAACGAAGCCTCCAGATGGGTATTTGGAGCTTCGTGGCCATGAAGACTTTTGATCAGTGATAAAAAAAAGGACGATATATCAATTTTTCAGGAAATTTCACCGAAGGTCCAATTTCCGTAATGTATGTGCGGGGTCTTTTAATGATTTCAAGATTAATCTGTAGTCTGGGGTGGTCTAATAATATGGCACAAGTTAGTTTATGTCCAAGCAGAGTTGATCACCAAAAGATAAAATTGCAACTACAAACTTCTTCATCTGTCCTTGCGTCAGTCCGGAGACACACCGTACATACAAGACCGCTCATGCTTTTTTTTAGGGAAGGAATATTACGTTTGATTTAATGTCAAAAAGTACGCGGGTCCGAAAATAAAATTTTGAAGAAAGATATCTGTTTCATCGGTAACACATGTAGCCAGCATTATCGGAGCGAAAACACCCATCCGTCACCCGAACTAATGCCCGTCACCCGAATTTGTGGACAAATACATTTATTTAATCTCTTCCCACATTATATTCTACAAACTAGCAGTTGTTCCAAATAAATTAGGCACGGCGGGCATTTTATTTTTAAAGTCCTACGCGCCGAGTCGCCGAACGAATTATTTTTCGTATTTCAACACGCTCGCCCGATCCTAATTGGAACTAATAGAACACCCGAAATCTTTCAAACACGCTCTAATAATCGCCTCGTTTGCGCTGAAAAATCGCTCTCGGGACGTTATTCGCGTCTAGGGCGATCCGTCTTTGTTTTATTTCCACACTGAAAGAAATGGGCTCGTTAAACTGTTCCTATATTTGAGAGTGAATACATTTTTCACTGTTTTAGATGGGCCACCTCCAGATGGGCATTTGGAGGGCATGAAGACTTTTGATCAGTGATAAAAACGGGACGACGCGACATATCAATTTTTTAGGAAATTTCACCGAAAGACCAATTTCCATAAAGTGTGTGGGGGGAGTTCATCATAGCGACGTGCACCGGCTACACCAAATATTAAGGCAACTTAAACAGGACAAACTAATATTTAAAATTATTTTAAAATTTTCACATCTAATCGTAGCTTATTCATTAAATATACAGGATGAGTAATTAATAATGGTACACAGCTTAATGGCAGATTGTTAACGTCAAAATATTGCGATTGAGCCAAACATGCCTTAATCAATTGTTGCTCATTTTCGTTCTACAAGGTGTTAAAGTTGAAAAAATATTTTCTTTTTTTATCTATATTTTAAGTGTGTATGGACCGATTGCTTCGAAAATTTGTAGTTTTACGTTTTTTGAGGTGGCAAATACGAATATGTAAATAGTGTTGGGGTCACGTCTAGGGGGCGCTAGTTGTACTGTCCTGTCAATGTAAAAATATGTCTAACTTTTTATGTTTTACAATTTCGAATTTTTTAACTAGAAATTGTCGAACTACGTTCAATTCTAAATAAAAAAGGTATACTTGTTACAAATCGATAAACTCGACCGTTTTCGAGATACAGACATTTTAAGTTTTTGAGATTGGACGGGAATTAGATTAGAAAATTATTTTTTCCAAAGTAGTAGGCATGGACATAATAAATTGACTGCTGTCACTACAATACCATATTGTTTTCTACTCAATTTGATTAAGAAAAAGTTTTTTCCTTGTCGTTATTTTTTATAGAAGAGAATATCTTAATAAAAGGCTAAGAAAGTGCATTGAAGTTGCTGCTAGTTAATAATTTGTGCATAATGTGTTGTAAGATGTGCATAATATTTGCCTCCTCAAAAAACGTAAAACTACAAATTTTCAAAACAATCGGTCCATACATACTTAAAATATAGATAAAAGAAAATATTTTTCAACTTTAACACCCTGTAGAACGAAAAGGAGCAACAATTGATTAAGGAATGTTTGGCTCAATCACTATATTTTGACGTTATCAATATGCCATTAAGCTGTGTACCATTATTAATGACTCACCCTGTACATAAGGTGTTCCAATTAAAATTTCCCACCTGGAAAATATCGGAATAAAAAAAAACAAAAAAAAATCTGAGACACGTCGATTTTCTTTTCAAGAGGGACACGTGATGACGTAAGTTTTGGTGTTTTGGAAGCTACCCCTTGAGAAGGGCGTAAAATACCCTTAAACTTTAAATTGCACCCTATGTTGAGTGACACCTCATTTTAAAGCTTTTTTAGTTCTGCTCACGACGACATACGACTTTTTAAATTTTGGTTTGGATATGACAATAAAATCATCACTTAAAGAATAAGACAAAATATCAGTGAATGAAAGAATGTTATTTTATTAAATGTTCAAATTGGCTTCCCTTTGGTTCCATGCAATAATAAAATCTTTGCTCCACTTCTGAAGTTACATTTCGAAGTATTTCGGGCGTTATCTGATTACGTTGTTCAACAATCATTAAAAAATAATGTTGAAAAATATTATTCAGCAACTTGTAATAATTCAATTATATAGTGATATTAAATTAAGATTTCTTTACTGTTTTCATTTTTTATTATTTATTTATAAGTTTCAACCCTTATAAATACAATCCCTTGCAAAAAAATCGAACAATTATAGTTTAAAAATTTTTATTATAGTTCAAAATATAGTACAATTTTTTTATTATTTAAAATGTAATGTATTTATTTTATCAAACCTTAAAAAAACCCTATTGATTAAAATTTGCAATCAAAAATAGGGAAAATAAGAATTGTATCATTTATATGGATTTAAATTTTTTTTATTTTTAGGTATAACAATTTTTTTTTATTGCAAATAACATATAAATAATCAAAAATGTAAATACGTTTGTGCCTAAAAAATATATATAATGTGTATTCATCAATATACGGACCATCTTATCTTATTTTCGTCATAACTCGCTTAGGTTTGATGCTACGGACTTCTATAAAATAAAAATTAAGGTTTTTTCAAGCACTTTCAAAAAGGTTCTGTGAGTATTCCCTGAAAAATGCATTGGTTTTTGGTTATTTCAAGTTCAAACTTTCAATTTTGTGAATAAGAACCAACCTTCAATAAGCTAATACTGCGCTTGTATTGGGTCTACAGACACCATATACACACCATTCTTTTTGTTTTTTATAAGCTAAATTTTTTATAAGAATAATTTTTTTTGATATTATACTTACTTTTTGAGTTATTCGCGAAAAACCGTTTGAAAAAGTGTTTTTTTTTGGTTAAAAAATTTACACTTTCACTCGCGAATATGTCGAAAAGTATTGACTTTCAGAAAAAACTTCATAGAACAAAAGTTGCTTAGAATTAGCCAATATATTCATTCCCGAAATTATTTTCAATGAAACCTTTTTCACCCTCGAGAAGGGGTGGCATCCACCCCTAGGGTGGACAAGGTCAACTTTGAAGTAGAGGGTAAATAGAATCTAAATCAAAATTTTTATGAAAATCGGTATTGCTCGGCAAAATTATACGGGAAAATGGTCACTGACTGGACTATGTCACCTTGACGTTTCAGGAAAACACGTAATTTAAAATTTTGATATATCAAAGTCTTCCTTAGTGTTGCTCTCAACATGGAGTAACTTGACTATAACGTAGATGCCTTCAACTTTGTGTAAATAAATCGGAAAATTATGCAATCATAACATTTTCGGATCGGGAGGTCTTATTTTTTTCAATATTAAGCGTTTTATAAGCGAATTCGTACCATTATCTAGATTTGTTTGGTAATAAAAGTGACATTTTCTGCAACTGTTACTAACTCTGGCGGTGTCCCCAGCTCCTAAAAATCACCATTGTCCATTTGAAATATTCTTTAATATATTTTAGCACTTGTAGGTATTAAAACGAATTTGATTTTTATCACAACAATAAATTAACAATGATTGTCAAGGAAACGATTTCATAAGCAATTATACAGGGTGTAACTAAATAAGTGTAAAACATTTAAGGGGGTGATTCCTCATCGAAGAAAAGATAGGATCTTTCATATAAAGAAACTTCATTGGAGCATCCCTTGTTAAGATACAGCCCCTTAAAGGGGGTACATAAAATTTGTTTAACAATTTTTTTCACAAGCACTAAACAAGTTACAATATTGAAATTAACCTGACATTTTCTACTACCAAAAAGACACTTAGCCAGTAATTTATTTGGTTTACCCCATGGTTGTAAGGGGTGGAAAACGCAACCCCTAAAATTTATTTCCAACGTAATTTTTTGTCTTATTATTTTTTTACCATTTAAAAATTTATTTCCGATAGCCTGTTTCATTCTAAAAAAAAATGTCTCTTGAATTTTTTGCCCAAATTAAACCAGTTCGCAGCAAAAAATTATTTTACGAACAAGATACATATCGCCATAAAACGAAAATACGAAACTAATTTATCTAGTAGGCCGCCATTAGCGATACTGACAATTAAATTGGAATCAAGCTGTCAGTTTGTAAATTTTTGAAATTGAAGTAATACTAATTGTGTATTGTTCTGTTCTTAATTTGTTACTTTAATAATTCACTTGTTATTAAAATGGCATACACAAATGAGGAAATGGCTGATATGCATTACGTTTACGGTCTGTCGCAGGGGAATGGGTTAGAAGCTTCTACAAGATATGCTGAAATGTATCCTCAACGGCAGCATCCTTCACATAGAATATTTGTCTGACTTCATCAACGATTACGTGAATATGGTTCATTCAACAAAAGAACGCAGGATTGTGGTCGCCATCGAGAAGTAAGAACACCACAGCTTGAGGCAGCAGTACTTAATTTGATAGAAGAACAACCTACTACCAGTACTAGAAAGATTGCTTTCCAGCTAAATGTTGATCATATGACGGTATTTCGAATTTTAAAGGAACATCTCTTATACCCTTACCATCTGCAACGAGTACAGGCACTGTTACCGCGAGACTTTCCGAACCGTCTTGAATTTTGCAATTGGATGCTGGAAATGATTAGAAGAAATCGTGACTTTCTGAAGACGATCGAATTCACAGACGAATGTAGTTTTTCTCGGGACAAGATTATTAATTTTCATAATTACCACATATGGGCTGATGAAAACCATCACGCTATTGTCGAAACTAACCATCAAGAACAGTTTTCTCTTAAGGTGTGGGTCGGAGTTATTGGGGATTATTTAATTGGGCCTCATTTTCTACCTCCTCGATTAAATGGTGAGGCATACGTTCAATTTTTAAGAAAAGTGCATCCCCCCGTACTGCTGGAGGAAGTTCCTTTGGGCGTCAGAAGGGATATGGTTTTTATGCATGATGGGGCTCCCGCCCATTTTAGTCAAGTAGCACGTCAGCATTTAACTGAAACATATGCAAATCAGTGGATAGGTCGAGGAGGACCACAGAATTGGCCCGCTCGATCCCCGGATCTCAATCCTCTGGATTTGTCTACTTGGGGCCATTTGCAGCATTTGGTTTATCGTACTCCTGTTCGCGATGTAGAGGACTTAAGAAACCGCATTATCGATGCGTGCAGGGTAATTAGAGAGACTCCAGGAATATTTGAGCGAATACGTGGCTCAATGCGCCGACGTCTAGACGCATGCGTAATGTCTGAAGGTAGACATATTGAACATTTACTATGATTTCTACATGTTGTATGTTTTGTTATTATTAAATTAGTTTTGATTATTCCCCTTTAATCATTTAATGCAGGTAGTAACTACAAAATAACAGTAAATCCAGTCCGCATTTATGACGATGTATCTCTGTAGTTGTTCGTAAAATAATTTTTTACTGCGAACTGGTTTAATTTGGGCAAAAAATTCAAGAGACATTTTTTTTTAGAATGAAACAGGCTATCGGAAATAAATTTTTAAATGGTAAAAAAATAATAAGACAAAAAGTTACGTTGGAAATAAATTTTAGGGGTTGCGTTTTCCACCCCTTACAACCATGGGGTAAACCAAATAAATTACTGGCTAAGTGTCTTTTTGGTAGTAGAAAATGTCAGGTTAATTTCAATATTGTAACTTGTTTAGTGCTTGTGAAAAAAATTGTTAAACAAATTTTATGTACCTCCTTTAAGGGGCTGTTTCTTAACAAGGGATGCTCCAATGAAGTTTCTTTATATGAAAGATCCTATCTTTTTTTCGATGAGGAATCACCCCCTGTTTGGGTAATGTTTTACACTTATTTAGTTACACCCTGTATTGTAATGAAGAGATGTTAGGTATGTGTGCATGAATAAAAATGTCTTAAAATTAACTATTTTTTTGGCGTTCTTTAAATTGAAAATGAGTAACGTCTTAACAGCGTATGTTCCATTCTTAACGAAACACTCTGTAGTGAGGTATATTTTGAATGCCAAGAGTTAATATGATCTAGTCGGAGACAGAAATAAAAAAAGTCAATGAAATATACTTGGCTCTCATATTTTGACAATTTTTCAAGTAATAAACTTATAATACTTTCGCACGTCCAACCGCCTGGTGTTTTCGTTGGCGATTAAGTACGGGGGTGATGAGGAAAAATGATATTTACTATAAAATGATGTGTTTGTAATACAAAGATGAGTGTTTGTTGAAATGTTCAGTACGTTTTGGTAAACATAAAGATTCCGAATGACACTTTTCAAAATAAGCACTAAACATCTCGGCTCATGCCTTGTTTGTTTTGAGTTATCAACCAACAACTAACTATCCTGGAGAACTCGCGTAATCCCTAGCTATTATAGACCTCTCTTTCTCCCGCGGCTAGGCCATTCAGGCCTATAATTCAATATCCTTAATCATTTTCAACATTAATGGTTTTTTCTGACGTGTTTATTGTCTCTATTAAATTTTATTGGATTTTGAGCTGAGGTCGATGCGTGCCAACGGCGTTGTGCGCGTTTATTTTTGTTTGCGCACAAAGTGCCGTTTCTTGTCTTAACCTATATTATATTTTCCGGCGTTCGTGGCGGTCGTAAATCCACGGTTTATGTGGTAATAAGTATCGGAAATTTAATTATTTCGACCGTGGTGCAGTCCCGACGTTCTGACGTTTTGTTTCCCAGATTTTGTAGCCTGTCGCGGTTGTTCGGTAGACACACGGTATTTTTAGTCTCTATCACTCAGCCAATCTAGTATTTTTTGTCCACTGTGGACAAAAAAGAAGATTCTCGACCTAGTCCCTGTTGTATGAAAAGTTAACCATTAATCAGAAGTTTACTGCAGTTCAAGTTCAAGAATGTGTACAATAACAACAGATCGACAAAATTTTAAACTTATCTATACTTTCCCGAAGGTTTTTCACGCGCTGATTCTGAAACTGGCCTCAGAATCGCCCTATCACATCAGATTTTTGAGATATTGTTGTCTTCCATCGCATTTCCTTGGCGTTTCGGACATTTGTGCCCCACATTGGGCGCCATGTCATTTCTTCGGCGATTATCTCTAATTTGGAGAGAACCGGCATTTTTAGCGAGCTCCTCGTGTGTTGCTTGTGGTGTTGGGACCAGGCCTGGATCTAGGGGGGGTCTACGGGGGCTACGGCCCCGAGCCTCAAGAGATCGGGGGGCCTCGATAAGAGTTGACAGAATGAAACCAAAAAGTGTTTAGGTTTTTAAACATTATGATATCGGATAGTCGTTGATTTCTTGACCTTTTTTTTTAAATCAAACGAAAAAGTGTTTAGGTTTTGAAATTTTATAAGGGTAAATCGCTGATTGTGTGCTCTTTCCTTTAGAAAAAGGGCCTTCATAAAGCTTACAGCCCCCGGCCCCACCACAGGTTAATACGACCCTGGTTGGGACTCTCGTATGCTCGCACCGAAATCGACCGAATAAATATCAAAGTGCCGAGAATTGAGTAAAATTGCTGTTTTAGATATGCTGTGTTGCAACCATTAATGTCTAATAAATAAACTTCCACCTAAGAGGGTTTCTTCTGTAACAGTGTAACTGTAAAATTAAAAAAAAAATGGTTTTAATAAAAGTTGTCTGGAATCATGTCGGGTCTCTAAATGAGATTAGATAGCGTCTAAACTAAGAGTTAGAAACCATAAAATTTTCACAGTTCGTTTTGGCATATCTTACTCTATCTTGCCATCTGTGAGCAAAACGTGTACGTTATTCAGACTCGGAAATACTGAGACTTACCTTTAATAATATTACGAGTTGAAAAACTTTTTTTTTTCAAATGGAATGACCCATATTAATTGTCATGGGTGAAAATTGAATGCCCTTTCGAATGATATAAGGTTGTCCATACTTATCTCTAACAGTCTTCCAGAAAAATCAGGTTCTTTTCTAAAGTCCGAAAAAGTAGCAATGTAACAGCGTCGAGAAGGCCTTGCAATTGTATTAGTACAACGTCGATACATAGGATTTTACAAAATCACAGCACAGCACATCCTTATCGCATCCAATTACACCAATAGTTACTAAAAGTAGACTTTCAGCGGAGACTGGAGTTTTGTCAGTGGACACTTGAGATGTTAAATCAAGATGATGATTTTTTTAAACGGGTCATGTTCTCCGACGAGGCTACTTTACATAAAAATGATTTCGTTAATAGTCATAATTGCCATTATTATGACACAGTAAATCCTCACCAATTCCGGACAACTCATAGCCAACGACGATCTTTGAACGTGTGGGGAGCAATTTTGGGAACTCATGTCATTGGACCATTCTTTTTTAACCAGCATCTAACTAGAGCAGTTTATTTAAACTTTTTAACAAACGCTCTAGAAGATTTCTTAGGCGACATTGTTTTACCTGCACTTTGAAGAATGTGGATGCAACATGATGGTGCTCCATCTCACAATACCGTTGCGGTTCGTCAGTTTTTACACGAAACTTTTCCCAACAGATGGATTGGGCGCGGGGGGACCAGTGAGTTGACCTTCAAGATGACAAGTTGCGACTTTTTTTATGGGGATTTATAAAAAGTAAAGTTAACGTTACACCATCAACTACCGCGGAAGATATGTGGCAGCGCATTACAGTAGCATTTCAAGAAATTACGCCAGGCATGCTGACCAATGTTGAACAGTCTTTTAAAAACTGAATTCGTTTGTGTATTAATCAAAATGGAGCAATCGAGCAATTGATGTAAATCAGCGGTCTAAATATTCTTCTCTTTGTTGTGTTCCGAGTTTCAGTTTGTTACGTTTTCCGTTTTGTTTTAGTTGTTGTTAGTGGTTTACTTTTGTTTGTCAAATCACTTTTTACACATGCCAGTAAATATTGACTGTCAGTCCCAGGCCTGATAAAATGTGAGAGAAAAGTGGTTTTGCAAGGCCTTCTTGACGCTGTTACATAGCTACTTTTTCGGACTTTAGAGAATAACCTGATTTTTTTGGAAAACTGTTAAAGATAAGTATGGATCTTATACCATTTGAAAGGGCATTCAATTTTGCTTTTGCCCATGACAATTAATACGGGTCATTCCATTTGAAAAAAAAAGTTTTTCAACTCGTAAGATTATTAAATCTAGGTCTCAGTATTTCCGAGTTTGAATAAAGTACAGTAGAACCTCGATAATCCGAACTAATTGGGACCGAGGGTGGTTCGGACTATCGAATCGTTCGGATTACCAAACAAAGTGCTTTCCAGGCATAGTAGCATGCAAAAAATGAACACTGACATACTATTTCCACTAAAATAAGGAGCACGTTGTATTGTTTAAGGTACAAAATAGTTTGTTTTATGAAATACATACTACTGTGCTACAGTAAGGTAACTATATTTTATGTAATGTATTGCACATGAATTTCGTAATATTTTTAGTATACAAACACACACAAAAATTATACTGTACAGAAAGATAAAAAAAATTAAAGAAAACAAAAAACTCAACGAAGAACGGCGTTCGGATTATCGAGCGTTCGGATTACAGGGGTTCGGATTATCGAGGTTCTACTGTACACGTTTTGCTCACAGATGACAAGATAGAGTAATTTATGCCAAAACGAACTGTGAAAACTGCAGGTTTCTAACTCTTACGGTTTAGAGGCTATCTAGCCTCATTTAGAGAGCTGAAATCGTGATTTTTTTCAAAAACAATTGAATATCTCGAAAACGGTAAGTTTTAAACACCATGTACATTTAATAAACTCTACCTAATATTAACCAAGGAATTAAAAAATGCAATAAAATACAGGGTGTTCCATTTAAAATAAGAAAGTTATGTAGCGCCCACTCGAAATGGAACACCCTGTTAAGCTAAAAATATTTTCTTTACATCGCCCACGTGATTCCAGGCAACTTTTTATAAATTTTACAGTTACAGAGTTACAGAAGAATCCCTCTTAGGTGAAACACCCTGTATATAGAAGGAGTCAAGAGAAATAAAAAAAAATATGTATTTTTATTGATAATTTCTAAATTTTTCATTGGAAATCGTTTAAATTTGGGTCAATATATTTATGATACGTAGGTTATAATTTGGTATAATCGATTGCATTTCAGACCCATCAGGGGCGTAGGTATGGGGGAGTACCTATTTCTTTTTGATCAGAAAATCTACGCCACTGGCTTTTCTACTGGTTTTTACTTTATTTTTAGGAACCTCATTTGCACATTTGTCATTTAGCGAGCGGCTTTCGAGCTATTGAAGATTTTTAAACATCATGCTAATCTATCTATGAATTAATTACTTACTAAAGAACATAGTTGGTGACTGTCACCGAAAAATAACATGCGCTGTCACTATCGAGAAATAAATGACCTATTTTTAAACGATTTCCAAAGAAAAATTTAGAAATTATCGATAAAAAACATATTTATTTTTTTATTGTTTTTTGACACCCCCTATTTCGAAAGTGAAGCATTTGCGGACCTACCTACGAGGAATTTTTTTTCTTATTTTTGGATGTAGAATCTGCTCTAGGATTCTCTGAATAACATTTTGCAACACCCTGTATATTGTATAACTTGATGATGTACATGTGACAGATATTTCCTACGTTCTACACACGAAATGTATACTTACCAATTATCTACATGTGAACCGCTTGTACACTTGTCATTCTCTTGCAAATGATGACATTCTTTTGAATGCATCGATATGCACCATCTACATCATACTGCATGCGCTTTAAGATTAACGTTGATGACGATGAACTTTTTTATTAACCGTTTTCGGATCCATGTCCATAGGAAACTTTTCCTTAAAATGGCGTCTCCTATCGCCTGTTCCAGTTAGCGAACGTATTTCAGGAACACCCTGTATATTACGCTCCGTCAATGGCTGTCGTGAATTAACCGGTGGGGCATTCCGTCCATGTGCTCGCAGACACGGAAAACCAATTAATGAACACCTCGACGTCACTCCTGGCGCGATCAAAGGTCGGCCCCTGTGACAGGAAGCCGCGGAAGATGGAAGCGCGACAGCTGACTCCGAAGAGCGGCCCCGAGTCCTCCACCGGATGCACTAAATGGACGACTTCCACGCACCACTCGACACCCGCGCGGCCCTTCAAGACTCACCACCGTAGTAAGGGACAAACCGAGCGCCCCAAAACAGTCAGGAGTTTATTTACAAACAAGATATCTCACTCAAGAGCCTGCCGACAGCGGAGCCGTCGCCGTAAATCAGGGAGTCTGGCACAGGCAAAGACGCCGACGGGGCGTTTCGTGATAGGAATTAATTTAGCGTAGGAACGGGGGTGTTGGGAACGTCAGAAGGGTGGGTGGTGGAAGGCGTTTTTACACCGCGTCAATTATTTAAGTAGTTTGAGAGGGTGACTGAAAATTGGTCAGATTTATGGCTTATGCCGCTGGTGTCCTACAAGTAATATAAATAGATGAATTTATTTATAGAAAACCATATTTCTATAACCGATATGTGTACTTAATTTATACAGGGTGGTCCCTAAAAGTACGTCGCAAAGCACTACGGCAACAAATAGAAAACTATACAAATTTTCTTATTAAAATCTTACTCAGATGGGCCTATTTACGGAAGTACGGCCCTGCAAAATTATAAAATAAAATTTGATACTTTTTTATAATTCCGAAACGGTTTCAAATAAAATCTTG
Source organism: Anoplophora glabripennis (assembly GCF_000390285.2). NCBI lineage: Eukaryota > Metazoa > Arthropoda > Insecta > Coleoptera > Cerambycidae > Anoplophora > Anoplophora glabripennis. The sequence goes on along the minus strand of NW_019417013.1, from coordinate 145,038 downwards.
AAACTTGAAATTCTAGCGTCTAGCGCATGTCAGACATAGTAGTGGATACTGGAAAAAAATAATCATGGGAGATTTTATTGTTAGGCTAAACTAAGATTTCTTTTTTCCTATAAATATGGACCAAGTGCTTAGTTTTCGATATACCAGGTGTTAAAATTTTTTATTTTGTTCGATTGTTTAGGAATAATTTCCAGACAGATTTGAATGTTGGCATAAAACTTGGGGTACGGTGATTTTTTAGGATGCTAAATTTAAATATGGCATATGCGAATGACGCTACTTGTAGAGGGTGCCATCTAACGAGCGTTCAAATAAAAACGTGGTCAAGTTGGTTCTGAAAATTTGGACGTAGGGCGTAGCGTATAGCAATTGAACTTAAACGTCATCTGTCAAAGCGCTATATCGCCGCTATCAATTTGAATATTTTCGTTTTAAAAAGCGTTTAAAATGGTGTTTTCTCAAGAACAAAAAGTGTTTATCATAGAGTCCTACTTTAGAAATGGACGCAAGATTGATGGAATATGGAAGTATTCTATTGAGGAATGTTTCATAGAATTTCAAAATCAATTTCCCGGCGTTGTTGAGTACAAAATTTTTCAAAGTGCAGTTCAGCGTTGTGTTAATGTTTTTCGTGAAACGGGCAGTGTAACAAGAAAAGAAGGAAGCGGCCGACCTAAAAAGCGGACTGAAGAATTAAAAGAAAATGTCCAACAAATAATGGAAAATGCGCCAAGAACTTCTGTACGTGTTTTATCACAAATGGTGGGAGTATCAGTCGGTACCTGCCACACAGTGTTAAAAAAAGATTTGCGTTTGTTCTCCTATCGTTTAACTTGTCAGCAAGAACTTCATGAAGTTGATTTTCCGCGACGGGCTGTATTTTGTGAATGGTTTTTAAACAACTACGGTGAACTTCATAATATCACCTTTTTTTCTGATGAAGCCTGGTTTCATTTAAGTGGTTACGTAAACTCACAGAATATGAGAATGTGGTCTTCTGAAAAACCAGATAACTTTTTTGTCGAGGGCCCTCTACACGCTCAAAAAATTGGAGTTTGGTGTGCTCTCAATCGAAGGAGGATTTATGGACCTATTTTTTTTAATGGTACTCTTACTGCGCAAAGGTATAGAGAAGAAATTATCGCTCCTTTTGTTAACCAGCTGGAAGAAAACGAAATTACAAACTTTTACTTTCAACAAGATGGCGCAAGGGCACATACGGCAGGCGAGACGATGAATATGTTGAGGGAAGTTTTCCAAAATCGACTAATAAGTCTCAATGCTGAACATGAATTTCCACCGAGGTCATGTGATATTACGCCGTGTGATTTCTTTTTGTGGCCTTACCTTAAAAACACTATTTTTGAACTGCCTATTCCTGATTTAAACCATCTGCAGGCTCGACTTATAGACAAGATTCGTGAAATTAACAATACCCCGAGCATCTTAGAAAATGTCTTTAATTCTTTGAGGAACAGGTGTGAAAAGTGCTTGGAACAAGGAGGGGGACACTTTCAGCAGCTGCTTTAATTTATTGTTATAACAAGGAGGGGGACACTTTCCGCAGCTCCTTTAATTGTTTGTTATTGTTATCACGATTATTCTTTAAAATAAAGTTATATAGTCATTAACGTTATTGAAACTGACAGCTGCTATACAGCTCGTTGAGAAATGAGGTTAAGTTGGTCGCTATAAGCTACTCCCTACGTCCAATGTGTCAGAGCCAACTTCGACCACGTTTTTATTTGAACGCTCGTTATAAGGGTACGCTGGAATTAAATTGGCCCTAACTTTTTTACTATAGCACGTTTATTCCCTTTTCAATTTTAAACAAAAAAGATATACTTTGTCGAAATCTGTCAGAGGCGTTTCCGAGATATTGGCGAGTTAAATGCACACCATATTTTCAAATTTTATCAACTATTTAAGGTGAAAAATTTTAAAATTTCTTTCCACCATCTAATCAGTAATGCAATGATCTTGAATTTTACGTTTATAACAAAAAAAGTCTTATATTGACCTCAAAAATATGCCTCTAAATTCTTTGTACTGAAATTTGAATCACCCTGTACAAATAGGACTTTTTTTAATCACCACGTACAATTTTTCAAACAGTATTTTGTCTACAAATAAAACCTCTTGTAAATTTTAGTAGTGGGTATGGTAATTGTAATTGCATTTTTTGATATTTTTTGTTGTTTTGTTCTTTTCGTGTAGATACATGAAAAATTCCAATTATATTTCCAAATAAAAATTTACAGGTTTTATTTTTAGATAAAAGAAAGTTATTTCGAAAAATTGTTTCGGGAGGTTATTTAAAAAACCCAGATTTATAATTTTATATTGATAAAAATTACATTTCTGTCTCCAGATCTACGCTACAAAGTATTTTATTTTCTCGGCAGTTTTTATTTCAAACTGTTTCAAAATTATTATCTTATTTTAAAAGTTCTCAAGGTCGTACTTCCGTAAATAGGCCCAACTGAAGAAAATTTGTTTAATTTTCGATGGTTACTATCGTAGTATATGTACCTACTTTGCGATATGAATGTTCAACAGTGTCCTGGATACTACTCACAATTTTTCATATAGTTTTGATTAGATTTTTTTGTTAATTTGCAAGTTTCCCCATCGCTTTCCATTTTACCAAACCTTTCGCATTCAGCGACAGTTAATACAAAGGTAATTCACAAAAAAAGTGGAATGTATGCGAAAATCATCAATAGTTTCCAGCTGAGTACGATACACTTCATTTTAAAATGTCCCCATAAAAAGTCGAGAGGGTTTAAGTCAAGAGACCATGGTGACCATATCACCGGTTCTCCTCGTTCAATTTACCGCATTTCTTGAATTTTATTTAGGTAATCTCGTACAGTTTATTGAATATACGATACGTTCGTTGTTGAACAGGTTAGGGTTCGACTAAGCGATATGTTGTCTTGCCATAAATCCATAAATTAAAATGAATCCATCAACTCAGAGTTGCTATACACGCAAACCATTTTTGACACTAACTACTAAAAAACTGTTGTGAACACTATCGCAATGATTATTGTAAAATCGGATATCAGTATTCGAAGTCGCTAAGGCTACGTGGCTCTCCACGCGTATTGCAAATGACGCTAGAGACTACAGTTGTCCGGCGATGTAATGTTTGAAAGTACTACAACTTCAATGTTTTTCTCGGAAACTATTTTACAAAAAATTTTTTTACGATATAGACTCCATTTCTCATCTATTCCCAAATTTTTTGGGATAAGTTGTGAATCACCTTGTATATACAAAATTGAAAAAACCAGTGGCGTGCATCTACGTTTTTAAATTAACACGATTAAGAGATCAGCGTATACAATTAAAATTATTGCTGTGAAATGAAGTGTAACTATTTTTTACATAAAAATAATAAACTAAAACAAATAAGTAACGAAAAATAAAAAAGGGTTACACCAGGGTATACAATTATAGGCAACATTGTGAAAAATCAATATTTTTTCACTATCAAAAGTTGTAATGACGTTGCTTTTTTAACTAAGTTTGATATTTTAAACTTGTTTGTTTTTGTATGTGGGCTAGCTGTCAACGAGTGGTATGACGTCACAACATGGCTTCTATGCGTTTTCCCGTCCTCTTCATTAAATAATCTGAGGGAGAAATACTAAAAAATACATCCTAATTTTTAGCATATTAACTATGAAATATTCTGAATATGAATTAACAAACTATATTAAATGAGAAATGAGCCCATCTATAGTTTTGCAAGGTACCAAGTGGTGTCTTTTTAATAAAAATCGGACTCACATATGAATCATATATTTATTGTACAATTTAAGTTACATAAATACAATCATATAAACAAGGACAACTGTCCTAATGCTAAAAACGGACGGAATATAAAGAAAATTAATAACTATTACATATTTTACTTTCAGTGCTTCGGGCTGCATCTCAATAATCTTCTCCATATTAAAATAAAGGAAACATTTTTGTTCTGTTGTGTAAGTTTAACGTCTTTGGTATTGCTCCTACCATACCTTTAAAAATTCGTAACAACATTTTAGTCGGTATGGATATACAAGTTGCTGTACAAGTTTACTTTTGGTGAATTATTACAAAATTGTTTGTCTCCAGTTTACAACTGCTTTGAAACATTGTATTCCTTAATTTTTATGAACACAAATAGCATTATATTATATGTAACGTTTGGATGAAAACTGCGGGAACGAAAAAATACAAGCGGCGCTGAATTTGGTAAGTGATATTGTTATGTTTATCTGAAATTCTTTAATCAAAAATCTTTTGGGGGTAGTAGCTATTTGAAAAAATCTAGCAATTGAAGGTAAGTTTTTTAGTTCAATAATTTTACATGCTTGTAGTCCGATTTCCACACTTTTCAAGTCGGTTACAAACATTTCCATATCTTAGACATAGAAAGATTAGAGAAGTGTTGAAAAGTTGGTCAAAAAACAGAAAATATTTACAAATTTTGTACATTCCTATAATAGATTGCGACAAAAATGCCCCAGTATCGAAATACAAAATAAATGCAAATTAGAAAAAAGAAAATATTTTTATTTGCAACTGAGAATCGACGAATTAATTATCTTTAAATTTGGTACGAGGTGTAAAATTTCAGTTGAATATGTAGTGGCTTCATTCATATGCTATAATTAAGACCAGGCTCCTTTTCAAAATTAAAAAATGTTAAGCCATTGGCCAAAATTGCATTGAAATAAAAGTAAGGTTGACAATTGCAAATTTTCTTTGATTCATTTTGTGGATGCAGAAGGCCTCAGCTCCATTAAAATTGTTGCAATGTTAATAATTAGATAAATGAAGAGAAAAACTTTAAAAAATATTTTATAATTTGGTGAAGATGACTTCACATGTTAACTGTGGTTTATATGTATAATAAAACTGTTATATGTAATATTGGTCAGTGGTGTAACATTTTTTATTCTGAAAAGGAACTTGAGTTTTTTATTAACTGAAACAAATTTTTTCATTAATTCTTGTTAAAGATTATATTGTGTTCTTTTATTTAAATACTTACATCACTGGACAATTTTTTGTAATTAGTACTTAATGTGGACGGAAATATTTGAGAAAAATAAATTTGTGTGAAATTATTTGCAGTGTGTATACTAAATTTTGTCCTATTTGTAAGTTTCTTAGGCAGATTTAAAAAAAAATCCAGTTTGCGAAAATATAAGCTCTATTTTTCAAAATCACCATTTCCCAAATTTTTTGTTAATATCTTCTATGTAAATATTCAAGTACGATTAATTAAAAAATTATACATTTGTCGATATAAAATTCGCACAACGGGAACAATTTTATTTATGATTTTAGTAAAAACTTTTTCTTCTAATAATTTTTGCCAGATATGTCCACTAAATAAAATTTAAATAGCCAAGGAGATTTTTGGTTTAATTATATTATTAAACAGTTAAAATTAAAAAATACATTTTCCGAAAAAATGTAGAACTTTTAGCAAAATTCCAAGTGTAAAAAAAAATAAAAAAACCTGACATTTTCCCAATTTTTTTAATAACGAAATAAACGAAATCTATTATATAATTTGATCAATAAATCTTCCATATTTTTTGAAAAAACATTTATTATTTTCAGATTAAAATAATGTCGTTTACTTCTAAATTAAAAATCGACTACTAGGTATCTTTCGGTTGCGATATTTAGACACACAAAAATTAATAGAAATTATAATTTTTTTTCCTAAAATCTTATTTTCCCACTTGGTGTCAAGTCAACTTTTAAACAATCATTGTACACATATACACATTACAGACAAGGCAAACCAAGTTTGACTGTGACTACAGGGATCTCAAAAACTGTTAGAAAGCATATCCGATAGAATTTAATATTTGAATTTTATTATAAAAAGTAAAAATTGGACTTTTTAAAACTTTGCTGTGAAAAAAATGTTGAAGAACCGTTCTGATGTGATTTTTTATTCTTTTCATCGGCGTAGTAAGTTTTTTTAACTAACATGTTCTAGAAAATAAATTAATTGGACTTTATTGAAAAAGAAATTGTCGTTATTGCAAAACCAAATACAATCGACGATATTGGTTTCCGTTATTTCTGGAATGAATAAGAATATTGTTTTCTTAGTGGTATGTTAATAAGTAATAAATTTTGCACTACTATGCATGCATACTATGTATATTTAAATTTTTCTGTATAAGTTACTGCTTCTAAGTTACCTGTTGTGCAGATATAATTGAATTTGGTTAATTAAGGATTAAAACAGTCGAAATAGGAACATACCTATGTTTTAATTGTCAGTGTTGCGAGAAACAACTACTCCGCAACACCTAGTGCAACAGCTAGGATCGTTCGTCAGTTTAACCCACCAGACACAGACCGGTTTAGGACTTATTAGTCCTCATCAGTGTGCCATAGGTGAGACAACCGACGAACTAGGTGTTGCGGGTATAATTCAATGCCGGTAGGGGCATATAGCCCTCGGAGTAGTTGTTTCTTGGAACACTGGTAATTAAAACATTGTCTTCGCCCTCTGTGGGTGGCAGTCGTGCAACAAGTACCTGCAATATAGCAGGTCGCTTCCTAATGTAGCCATTTGAATGGCACAGTTGGGAGTTAGCACGACAGATGGAGCCATTTTTGGAACCCAAGATATCGGGGTGTTTTTGGGAACAATACACATGAATTATCATCTTAGGCATGTTTGTCGCAACCATCTAGAGCAGAGCTAGTCGGTGAGTGAATCACAAGTGTATTATATAAAATATGTTACAGTGGCGTAGCACGCAGGCACCGCACCTGACGCGCTGAAGATGGCTGCCGCTCACACGAAGCACTTGGAGGAAGAGACCCCTTCCCCCTTCCTCACGGCAGTCACCATTGCAGCAGCAGCTGGTCGGCTGCCGGGGGCGAGTTGTGCGGTCCTCCGGGCGAGTACTCGCTGTCGGGGGGCCAATAAGGGGGGTACCTAGCGGCGGCTTCCTGTCTAACCCCACAAGGGCTGAAAGCCGTGGGCGACGGGTAACCCTGCTGAGCGTAGGCCCCCGAGTTGCAGCTCGAATAGGAAGCGGCCAGTTGCGACTGCCCCAGCCAAGCGGTCTCGTAGCGCGAGTACGGGGGCGGGTAGGCTGGCGGGGTGAAGATATTCCGCGCCAAGGGGAGTCCGTGCTGACCCAGCGCATCTCCGAAGAAGGCCTTGGGATAAGGCTGCGCCGAACGGTAAGGCCGCTTCATCCGCCGCCTCCTTCTGTAGTTGCCGTTCTCGAACATGTCCTCGTACTGGGGGTCCAGTGTCCAGTAGTTGCCCTTGCGTTCGCCGCCGCCCTCCCGCGGCACCTTCACGAAGCACTCGTTGAGGCTGAGGTTGTGCCGGATGGAGTTCTGCCAGCCCTTCTTGTTGCGTTCGAAGTAGGGGAATTTGGAGGTGATGTACTGATAGATCTCCGAGAGGGTGGCCCTCTTGAGGTGCGAGGACTGTATGGCCATGGCGATGAGCGCCACGTACGAGTAGGGCGGCTTGCTCTGGCTGCTGGGGGGACTGCTGTTGGTGGTCGAGGAGGCCGTGGACGACGAGGGCTGGGGCTGGGGCGAGTGGCTGGACTTGGTGCTGGCAGCGCGGACGGGTTCGTCCGTCGACTCCACGGAGGTGTGGGAGGTGTTGCTGTTGCCCGCCCCCGAGAGGGCGCTGGCTATGCCTCCGGAGATGGCGTTGAAGCTCGACACTGGCGATATGGCTGAAACGAAATATAATTTTTAGAAACAATGTAAAACTTGTAATAACTAGGTTCACTTTTCATATTCCAACGAAGTAAACAACGATTGCACTGTTGATAAGCACGTGGGGCTGGAAACTGTTGTTCGAAACCGATCAAAAGGGATTCCCACCAAACACAAAATCGGATTTCACATCATAAAACAGTTTTCTTATGTGCGTATCATTCGTGGCTTAATTTTATTGCGGTTTTATGTTGTTTTGGATAAATTTAAGGTGTCTAGTACAGATTCGGTTGATAAAGTGGCGAACACATCTAAAATAGGTTGATATAAACTAATTTACATTATTATTTTTCAATATTCTGATATACAGGGTGTCTTTAATGAGTTTGTACAACGCTCCACTAGACTAGACTCAAAATAAGTCAATTTAACTAAACCTGCCTTAAGCCTAAAATTGATAATAACACAGCTACAGGGTGTCAAAGTTGAAAGAATAAATAACATTTTCTTTAATATTTTTCGACTACTGCGAGCTAATTTCGTGAAATTTTGTAACCGGAGGTTTTTTGGGATGACAAATTCGAATTTATAGACGATTTCGTTGTATCTTCTAGAGGGCGCCACAAGTTACCAATAAGACGGATTTAAACTGCCAACACTTTTTTGTGCCACCGTGTATTTCAGTTTGGACTTTTGGGTGGAGACTTGTTCAGACCCTTTAGAGACACCCTTCAAGTTTTATACATGAAATATTTCCTAAATGCCCCCTGTCTTACGGTGAAATTGTTTACTTCGTTGGAATATGTAAAGTGAACGTAATATAGTCATATACAGGTTGTATTTAAATGAAGGGCCACAAATGTAAATGAACAATCTTAAAGTTAATTATAATAATCGGGCCAAATGTACCTTAGTCCAAAGTTGTTTCATTGTCAAATAATGGGGTGTTTGAATTTTTGAAAAATGAATATCTCTACAGGGTGTCTCATAATTAGCTGCCAACCCTGAACAGGCCGATTCTATGATCAAAACTAAGTAAAAAAGTTCATATGAACATGGGTCCGGAAATGCTTCCTAAGGGCACAGGGACCCATTGAAGAGGGAGGAATGGAAATCATTTTTTTGCAATATCTCTCAATCGCGTTGTGATAAATGAATGAAATTTGGTATACACAGCTAAATTTTGATGAGCAATTTGATGGACTAATCCATTTATTTCCACAAGGTCCATTGGGGTGGGTACGGGGGGGCCCTTGGTACTTTGCGTGTGTAACTTTTTCATCTTTGACTTTTTAACAAATTGGACAGCAAATTCCGTTTTCCCGAACTGTTTTACGTTAAAAAGGTACTCTTGTTTCAAATCGTTATCTTTAACGGTTTCTGAGAAAATCGCTCTTGAATTAATCCCACTTTGGTCAATTTCATAGTAATTTAAACAAAAAAAATTTTTTTGTTTAAATTTAATCTAATTTTAATAAAAAAATAATAATAAAAAATTAAATTAAATAAAAATTAATCCTTTAAATGGAAAAGAGAGGAAAGGAAAATTATTATTATTTTTTTTTGTTTAAATTACTATGAAATTGACCAAAGTGGGATTAATTCAAGAGCGATTTTCTCAGAAACCGTTAAAGATAACGATTTGAAACAAGAGTACCTTTTTAACGTAAAACAGTTCGGGAAAACGGAATTTGCTGTCCAATTTGTTAAAAAGTCAAAGATGAAAAAGTTACACACGCAAAGTACCAAGGGCCCCCCCGTACCCACCCCAATGGACCTTGTGGAAATAAATGGATTAGTCCATCAAATTGCTCATCAAAATTTAGCTGTGTATACCAAATTTCATTCATTTATCACAACGCGATTGAGAGATATTGCAAAAAAATGATTTCCATTCCTCCCTCTTCAATGGGTCCCTGTGCCCTTAGGAAGCATTTCCGGACCCATGTTCATATGAACTTTTTTACTTAGTTTTGATCATAGAATCGGCCTGTTCAGGGTTCGCAGCTAATTATGAGACACCCTGTATATCTAAAACTATTTGATGTAGATTGATGAAAGCCGAGTTGACGATTTAATTAAATAAAGGTGCAAATTCACTGAATTTGTATAAAATGACATCAACCAGTGGTGGATATGCGTTAGTCAAGTCATCCTCATTAAAAATCCCAGAATTTCGACATCCCTAAGTATTTTGACAATTTTGTAATTGTAAAGAAAGAATATCTCTTAAAATGAATAATGTTTGCATTATTATTATATTTAGACAAAAAAAGCTTCCAACAAAGTTTAATAAATAAAAATAACTCTAAAAGTGCTAGCAAAAACAATATTTATAGAAAGGTTTTGTTCGTTTTTGCAAAAATTTGATTTTTTTTATTATTTTCGATCTATTGAGATGCGTGAAGTTTATATCGAAGAACATTGAGTTCGTTTGACAAATAAAGGAAAAAATATGCTATTTATTTAATGAGACCAATTTGCGAGTTATGCTTCATTAATAGGCGAAGCATTTTTGTGAGATATGTTTCGCGTTCTGTTTGAAAACGCTGTTATATATGTAGCGCTATTAAGGACACAAACGCCGTTTGTAAAGGAAAGGACGTCTAAATCAGAATTATACGGAATGAGGTGGTAATTACTTCCCGAGTAAATCTTTCACTTCAGTGGGCCGCCTGGCCAATTTATAAATCCAGGCGGACTTCAAAAGCCCATCGCAGCACTATTTGCAAATATCTCTCAAAACAGCGGCTTAACGGCTTGTAGAATATCAGCGGAATTGTTCGGGCGTTGAGTGCCGGTTGCGCATTATTTCTGAGATATTGTGGCGACGAAAACGCTCGGCTCGCTCAAGTGCTGCTCTATGAATAATTTGGTATATTTAAACGAGAGATCGGACTCGAAAAATGTTCAGAACTTTGCTGAAAATTCGAAATGTTCATATATAGGTTCCCCTTTCTCTTCTAAACTGTAATTTTTTATATATGGTAAGGCTAATAAACCGCACAATTGACTTCTTTTGTCATTTTTTTCATGTTTCATTCAAATTAATTTTTTTGTGTGTATTAAATATGTTGCTTCTTATATACATTCTGTATAAGCAACGTGCTATACAAGGTGGCCAAATGAAAACGAAACAGAGCCATTTTCAGGAACTGCGTCAAGATTGTAGAAAAACGCTCCGACCCCCTCAGATCCGGGGGTTGAGTAATATTTCTTTTGAAAGCTCTTACAATTCTCTTTACAACATACTTTAAATTTTATAATTCCGCCCAATACTTATTAAGAATTTTGATTTTAAAGTTGAAACTTATGTACAAACAATTAGTAACGGTAAAAATGTCAGTCATTCGAGTTAAGTACGCCAATGGTATAAATTTAGTATTTCTTGCGTTACATTGGTTGTTGGCGATTTGTTATGACTTTAGTAAAAAAAAAACATTTGTAAAAACAGAAATAAATGCTATACACACACAATGAACGTAAAATTAGTGGATTCCAAATTATTTTCTAGTATTATTTGGAAGCGTTGGTTGTTAGTTTATTTAATTGTGTTTTTGAAAATTAAACACTATGGTTTATTCCATTGCGGAAAGGGTAGATATCATTTCGCTTTACTTTATGAACAATAAATGTGCGAATAGAACAGCTCAGCTATTTAATGAACAACATCAAGATCGACATGTCAGGAGGAAGTATGTTCTAGAGTTAGTAAAAAAATTTCAAGAGACAGGGAACGTAGCCAATAAAAAACGAGAAATTGAAAAACCTATAGTTAATGAAGCTAGTGAAGTTGCAGTTTTGGGACAAGTTCATCTTGATCCTACATTAAGTACGAGGCAGCTGGCATCTGTGTCTGGGATCAATCGAACTAGCATACAAACCATTTTGAAGAAGAATAAATTCCATCCATACAAAATACATTTAGTCCAGGAACTTCATGAGGATGATTATGACCGCCGTTTGCAATTTTGCGAAATAATGAGTGAGCGAGCAGGGAACGATCCACAGTTCCTTTTTAACATCTGTTTTTCTGATGAATGCAGTTTTTTCTTGAACGGGACGGTAAATCGTCACAATTGCCGCTATTGGTCCGATTCAAACCCAAGAGTTTTTCACGAGGTGCATACACAGCAACCGGAAAAATTAAATGTATGGGCTGGAATTTTCGGTGACCGGCTGGTGGGTCCTTTTTTTCTACCTGGTAATTTGACTGGCCAAATGTATTTGCAATTACTGGAAGACGCTATTGACCCTGCCTTGACTGATATTATTGAAAATGTTCCAGAGTATGATGAAGATCATTTGATTTTTCAACAGGACGGTGCTCCTCCGCATTATGCGTTAATTGTCCGTCAGTATTTGGACCAACGTTTTCTACGGAATTGGATTGGGAGAAGAGGCAGCATTGAGTGGCCTCCACGATCACCGGATTTATCGCCCCTTGATTTCTTTTTGTGGGGATACCTAAAAAGTAAAATCTATAAAACACAGCCAGCGTCGCTGGAAGATTTGCGTCAAAGAATCGTCGACGAATGCCGTCGAATCACTCCGGAAATGCTTCGGAATGTGCGCGAACGTTTCGAACAAAATCTTTATTCTTGTATGGAAGCGGGCGGTCATCAGTTTGAACATTTAATCAACTAAGTAGTAAGTAAGCAACTAAACATAATTTAAATTTTAAAATGTAAATTTTTTTCAAAGTATTGGGCGGAATTATAAAATTTAAAGTCTGTTGTAAAGAGAATTGTAAGAGCTTTCAAAAGAAATATTACTCAACCCCCAATGCCATTTAAATATTTTGGGGTGATGCTTACCCTTGCTTGGGGGTCAAAGTGGCGGAGTCAAAAATACCAGCAAAGAATCTAAAATCGACGGGTCTGAGCGTTTTTCTACAATCTTGACGCAGTTCCTGAAAATGACTGTTTCGTTTTCATTTGGCCACCCTGTATGAAATATTACACAAATTGAAGCATATTGTTTTAAATAATACTTTTAACATTTATGCGATATTATTTGTAGAATTTGGTAATAACAAGAAGAGAGGAGTTAGTCGCCACTTTCATATTTTTATTGGGGTATGATGATGATTAAACAAAAAATATAATCTCTCTCCTTATATTATTGAACTGATAAAGTTATTTAAAACTTGGGTCGTCGCGGGGTCACTAATTCGCAAACTCAAAGGTCGTAAGTATCTGATTTCTGAACAGAGACGATATTTTACTACTTATTTTTACAATAAACATAACTGGTTTACACTAACTTGGTGCATTTAACAGTTCCAGTGAGAAAGCTCGTGTTAAATTTGCCTAATTTTGTAAAAGTCCAAACTTTTTGTCTCGAAATTGAACGAAGTGCGAAATTCAAGCATTTTGACGATTACGAACTGGGCCAGTCCAACTCTGACCTCCAATCTCATAGAAAATATTCAAGAAATAAACAATAGTGCATTGATTCTACAATCCTAATCGTTAAATTTGTAAATATTGATCACAACATTTGTAAATATTTATTATATAAAAGAGTACACAAATCTCCACCGGTTCTGGTCTTTTTAACTCCATCCGCGTAAACTCTTTGTAGCTTATTTACTATCGACGCGGCCGATACGCCTGTGCCGTCGAAATTCCACCCTCAGCTCCGTGAAAATGTACCGTAAAAACGATTTGTTTTTTCAAACAACGCATAACATTTAGTATTTATGTTAATGCGAAAGGTAATTTAGTGTAAACTGAACTCGTCGAGTAAGTCGAACTGCGTCGGTTGGCTGCGAAGTGTAATGGCCCGTAGAGGACACGTTTTCACCAGTGGTAGGGAGCAGGCAAATGCCACGGGATGTTTTGAAAAATATCCCATTTTTGACTTAGATTTTTGCGACGTATTTAAAACTATAAGCATGTAGTTAGGTGATTTCCATTTATTGAAATATTCATTTACCTCTAAGTGACTTTAAAGAAGGCGGATCACTTGAATCGAAAACTGTTTTTGGTTTANACATATTTTAATTTTGTATGTCCTCAAACAATTTTATTATATTTGTGGTAAATTTTGTTTTGTTTCGTTTCAAAAGGTCTCCAAAATGCCATGTTGTGATAATATTAGTAAACAAAATGTCCTTCTTATTTCCGCCTTTCGTAATTGTAATATAAATGATTGATAGGTGTTTATAATAAATTAAAATTGCCTGATTCACACCAAATTCCGCACTGCTGCACTGCACTGCTGGACAAATTATGAACCACTAGTCGCCTGCTATGATTTATTGCCCAGAAGCCCAATACAACTGTGCTCGTTTTCCTTTGGCCGCGCTCGAATTCTTCAACTGGTCGTATACATTTCTACCATCTGCACGTTTAGTTCGACCAGACCTATATATGTGTATGGCTAAATAAATATAACAAGTTTTTCAAATATTTCAATGCCGAGTTGCTGCTTAGCGACCGAGCCGGGTGCATACCTTAAAATTATAGGTTCTTCAATTGACCTCGGAAAAACTATACACGATGTGAGTATATCAAGAGCATTAATGTTCAATTGAAGCATTTTATAGGGTTGATCCAACCAAATTACACTTGGAGAAAAAAAAANTTAAAATATACACGGTGGTTTCAAAGTTATAACCCTAAACGTTAATTTCTAGGTACCCCTTTGACCCCCCATAACTCCGTTAGGGGGCACATTAGGAAAAAAAATTATAGGAAGGACTAGTTTTATTTTGACCTCCCCTATACACTCCCGAGAGATTAGGAGGTACTTACCGGACACCCTGTATAATGTGTAGAAAATTTCTATTATATGTTCATTTGGTCAACAACATATTTTAATTATTTATGTCCTAAAACAATTTTATTATATTGATGGTAAATTTTTTTTTGTTCCGTTTCAAAAGGCCTCCAAAATGCCATGTTGTGATAATATTAGTAAACAAAATGTCCCTCTTATTTCTGCCTTTCGCAATTGTAATATGAATGATTGATAGAAGGTGTTTATAATAAATTAAAATTGCCTGATTCACACCAAATTCCGCACTACTGCACTGCACTGCTGGGCAATTTATGAACCACTAGTCGCCTGCTATGATTTATTGCCCAGAAGCCCAATACAACTGTGCTTGTTTTCCTTTGGCCGCGCTCGCATTCTTCAACTGGTCGTATACATTTCTACCATCTGCACGTTTAGTTCGACCAGACCTATATATGGGTATGGCTAAATAAATATAACAAGTTTTTCAAATATTTCAATGCCGAGTTGCTGCGTAGCGACCGAGCCGGGTGCATACCTTAAAATTATAGGTTCTTCAATTGACTTCGGAAAAACTATACACGATGTGAGTATATCAAGAGCATTAATGTTCAACTGAAGCATTTTATAGGGTTGATCCAACCAAATTACACTTGGAGAAAAAAAAATTGTTACCTGGACTTTTATAAGTGGAAATGGTAAAAGGGCTTATAATAAACCTAAAAAAAATAAATGCGTGAGCAGGGGTGGCGGAGGGTTGATTTGGGGGGTTAAAAAGTTGTGAAAAATTGTATCATTGGGATTTCTGACGAAAGTTGACGTCAAACAAAAAAGTATCCACTACAAAAGTTGTAGATCATGCAAAAATCTACAACTTTTGTAGAGGTCACTTTTTATGATAACCTCAAAATTTCCGATAAAAACAGGTTTTTTTCTGATTTTTTATTTTTATTTCTCATTTCCGCAAAAATAACTTAATTTTGACGAAACTTGGTGAATGTATACTTTTCTGTGTCTTAAATAGCCACAATTTTTTTTAGATAAAAAAATCAAGAAGTTTCCGAGATATTCATTTTTTTCGATCTGAAACACTTTTTTTTCAAAGAAAAATTGTACTTACAAAAATCATCGTATAGAGTTCTGCCGGTGATCATTTTTTTCGTTGTGACATATACTTTTTGGTGAAATAATTCAATTCTTCGGAAAAAATTTCGGGTTTTTCCGGATATATCTGGAACTACCCGGAATTTTAAAACTTTCTAAACGGCATATTGTTAGGTATAAAAAACACAACTTTTTTTCTAATCTGAGCCATCCCGTATCTCTTACTGTTTCCTAGATCCTAATGCTATCCCATCCTTATCTTGGACACACTGTATATCTATGAATTCATCAAAATTTAAAAAAAATAAGTACACTAATCGATCCTACGGAAAAAAGATAATTATTTATTTTATTTATTCACTATTCGACTTATGTTTATAGTAATACTGTACAAAAATAAAGTTTTAAGTCAAAAAACAGTTTTTTTTGTATTTTTTCCGTATAATTGAATGGTGTAATCAGTTTTTGAATTTTTTTAAATTTAAACAAATTATCAACAATAATTACTGAAAAATTCATTCATTTGCAAGTCATTTTTTATTATTTTTGCATTTTTGAGCATGTTTTTGAACTGTGATTACAGATGATCACAGAAAATGATCACCTGCAGAACTCTGTACAATGATTTTTCCAAGTAGAAATTTTCTTTGAAAAAAAAGTGTTTCAGATCGGAAAAAATGAATATCTCGGAAACTTCTTTATTTTTTTATCTAAAAAAATGTGTGGTTATTTAAGACAAAGAAAGGTATACTTTCACTAAGTTTCGTCAAAATTAAATTATTTTTGCGGAAATGAGAAATAAAAAAACGGAAATAAGAAAAAAACCTGGTTTTCCCAATTTTCTCGGAAATTGTGAGGTTATCTTAAAAAGTGACCTATACGAAAGTTGTAAATTTTTGCATGATCTACAAGTTTTGTATGAGATACTTTTTTGTCTGACGTCAACTTTCGCCAGAAATCCCAATGATACAATTATTCAGAAATTTTCAACCCCCCAAATTAACCCTCTGCTATGCTGATGTATTTATTTTTTTTTTCGTTTATTATAAGCCTCTTTACCATTTCCACTTATAAAAGTACAGATAACAATTTTCTTTTTTTCCCCTCTAAATGAGTTATTTCGATCAGTCAAGGGATGATGCACCATTAAAATGTGGCAGAATTTTTTATCCCTTCGTCGGACTTAAAAAATTATTACTTTATTTGATGGGAAATTTAATTCTAAAACTTTTCTTACTCTTGTTAGTTTTCAAGAAACTTTGTTGTTTTCAACAAAAACGCGAGTAAATTTAACATCGAAAATACAAAAGTTGGCTATGAATTTAAACGTCAAACTTGACGATCAGGAAAAANTCTTACCGTTTCCTAGATCCTAATGCTATCCCATCCTTATCTTGGACACACTGTATATCTATGAATTCATCAAAATTTAAAAAAAATAAGTACACTAATCGATCCTACAGAAAAAAGATTATTATTTATTTTATTTATTCACTATTCGACTTATGTTTGTAGTAATACTGTACAAAAATAAAGTTTTCAGTCAAAAAACAGTTTTTTTTTGTATTTTTTCCGTATTTTTTTTAATTTAAACAAATTATCATTATTTTTGCATTTTTGAGCATGTTTTTGAACTGTGATTACAGATGATCACAGAAAATGAGCACCTGCAGAACTCTGTACGATGATTTTGTCTAAGTAGAAATTTTCTTTGAAAAAAAAAGTGTTTCAGATCGGAAAAAATGAATATCTCGGAAACTTCTTTATTTTTTATCTAAAAAAATGTGTGGTTATTTAAGACACAGAAAGGTATACTTTCACTAAGTTTCGTCAAAATTAATTTATTTTTGCGGAAATGAGAAATAAAAAAACGGAAATAAGAAAAAAACCTGGTTTTCGCATTTTTCTCGGACATTGTGAGGTTATCTTAAAAAGTGACCTATACGAAAGTTATAGATTTTTGTATGAACTACAAGTTTTGTATGAGATACTTTTTTGTTTGACATCAACTTTCGCCAGAAATCCCAATGATACAATTATTCAGAAATTTTCAACCCCCCAAATTAACCCTCTGCTATGCTGATGTATTTATTTATTTTTCGTTTATTATAAGCCTCTTTACCATTTCCCCTTATAAAAGTACAGATAACAATTTTCTTTTTTTTCCCCTCTAAATGAGTTATTTCGATCAGTCTAAAGGGATGATGCACTATTAAAATGTGGCAGAATTTTTTATCCCTTCGTCGGACTTAAAAAATTATTACTTTATTTTATGGGAAATTTAATTCTAAAACTTTTCCCACTCTTGTTAGTTTTCAAGAAACTTTGTTGTTTTCAACAAAAACGCGAGTAAATTTAACATCGAAAATACAAAAGTTGGCTATGAATTTAAACGTCAAACTTGACGATCAGGAAAAAGAAAGTTGAATAAGAATAATTTAATAGAAAAACAAATAACTTAAACATCAGAAATAACATACAATTTGCACTGATAAGTTATAGAGATTGTTCAAAATTATCACCGTTTTCTTTCGGGTAGAAATTTATTCTTCGTCGAAAATTGAAGTTTACTCTATCCAATAACTGCTGATTGTTTTTAATGAACGTTCATTTATCTGTAATGCGATTCCACAATTCTGCTCGAGATGCAACTGGCGAGGAATACACAAATTCTTTTAATGTTCCCCAAAGAAAGAATTCATATTTGTTGAGGTCTGTTTATCGTGGAGGCGAAACTTTTGTGCAATTATTTTCTCTTCCAATCCATTTATTTGGAAGTAATGTTTTAAAAAGTTTCTAACAATATTACTAAAATGAGGGGGTGCTCCATCATGCATAAAACCAATGTTCCAGTCTGAGTTGTAGTGGCACCTCATCAAGTAAATCCGGGCAAGTGTTTTAGAGAAATTCTAAATAAGTTTCGCCATTTAGTCGATTCGGTAAAATAACTGGATCAATTAAATATCGATCAATAACACCGATCCAGACATTTGTTTTAAACTCGTGTTGGAAATGTGGAGGAGTTACTGAATGAGGGTTTACATCGGAATACCCATGATAGTTATGTAAATTTGTAATACCTCTATGGGTGATCAGTAAAGAGAATTCTCTTTTGAAAATTAATGCCTTGATGTAAAATAAACTGACAGAAATTCGCTCGTAAAACAAAATCATTCGGTAATAATTCTTGCACTTTTTGGATATGATATGGGTGTAGTAGATTACGTCTGATCACTTGGTGCATAGAAGTGTGCGATATTCCAGTTTGTCGAGACATAATTCTAGTACTAATATGTGGGTCATCTTCAATTGTATTCAAAATAAGTTCTTCGTCTTGTGCCCTGATTGCAATAGCATGTTCTCACAACCAAATTGTGAAAAGTTTAAGGGAAACTAAATATGTCACAACACTTCAGCAACAATTGGTCACAATACATATAAATAGTCGCCTCATCAACAAATAAATTAAGGTTAAAAGAAGTAAACACTTTCCATCTAATTGAATTGCCATGAATATATTTCTGTTTTCTTGATGCATTCAATATGGAATATGACAACTAAATTGTGGCAAATTTAAAAGAATATATCAATAAAAAATCTTTACCGTCACATAAATTGAGATTAAAAGTAGTAGACGCTTTCCATTCCATGTAATTGAACTGTTTTCCCGTAAGTGATCCTAAAGCAGATCACTTAAGTCGAAAGCTGCTTTTGGTTTGACAGTTTATTCTGGGTATATTCTGATTTTTTTTTGTGATAAATGTAGTGATTTGTGTTTACTAAAATATGACACGTTTAAAAAACTGATTTGTCATAGTGGTCTCGTATTGGAAACGGAAATAATCGCAAAAAGAAAAAACACTTCGTAATGGTTAGAGCTCGTTAGAGTAGTCGAGGCTTTCCATTTCATTAATTTAATTTTTAAGTGACACCAGAGTAGGCAGATCACTTGAATCGGAAGCTACAAGGGAAACGATTTAAACACCTAGAATTTTAACAAAATTTAAAGATTTGCCTGATCCAGACCAATTTGCTACATCATTTTCGCGTATCTGCTGATTTTTCAACGTCAATTCAATTCGGTTGTTAACCCCGACGGTGCGTCCCTGCCTCCTGTTGACGGCGGTACGTGGGCGGCTCGCACAGCGCTTTTGACCACGTCCGTGGCCCAGGAGTCGCCTTGGACGGTGCACATCATCGCCTGAGAGCACGCCGGGGCCTCGAGGGCGCTTGCTACGTGCTCGGGCTCCGTTTGGCAAAGGCCACCCTCCGCTGTAAGACATACATTGTTTCCATTTGGGATTTCTCGGTTTTTATGACACGGAATGGGATTTCCATTAATAAAATAACTGTTTTTATTACTTTTCCACATATGTAAATTAAGGGAAATATGTTCCAGTCCCGATATATCTACACTGCAAAAAATTAAAGTAGAAAAATTTACAAATTTTTTTAGTGATTTTTGAAAGACTAATTACGGGAATAATGGTCGTATCGAGAGAAAAAAAGAAGCATCTTGAACCTTGAGGATTCTAGTTTTGAAATCTTGAGATGAAAATTTTGGAGCAATCAAAAGAAATAGGTAATGCAAGGCAAAAATTAAAAATTTTCTTTTTTCTCTTCAAAACTGTACATGGGCTCTGAACATTTTTTTCTGGCTTAATCAATGACAGGGTCGTGGATTTGGGATGATGGTGGATTTTGGAAACTTGAATCGATACTCTTCAAGGGCCATTTGGGAAAAAAAAGTTTTACACTCAATATTAATTTGAAATAGTACGATAGTCTTTTTCTGTTGTTTTGGAAAATCGACTACTACTTTGCGAATATTGCGAAAGTACCAATGTTTGCAGGTTTTTTTTTAGCTCGCTCAATACGTGTGCATGAAGCCTGTCAATTTTGAAATCAATGGGTAGAACTGTTTTCCTCTGCTGAATCGTCAGCTTTAGAAAAAATTAAGGGAGCAGGTTTATTGTTCCTTAAACATTTAAATTAATCATGATTAAGATGCAAAAGAAATTTTTTGCGTCATTTTTCTCAATTTCGCGTTAAATACTCAAATATCGAAACAAAAAAAATCAAAATTTTGAAATAAAAAATTAAAATTTTCATATTTTGCTTGCGTTATTTTTTTCACAATTTCACTTGACGCAACATTTTTTTGAAAATTTTGATTTTTTTTTCGAAATTTTGAATTTTTCAAAATACTTATACTTATTTGAATTCTTATCAAATATCGAAAAATTGTTCGAAATCGAAATTGTTAATAAAATTTAAGATTATTGTTTTTATAATGAAAATAATTGGTAGTTTTGAAAAAAAACTGTTTTTTTTAAAAGCTTGAGAACTTTCGAAAAAAAGGATCTACAAATCGTACATGCGATGCATATAAAAAAATGCATGAAGATTCAGTTGGGGGCGTCAACTTAAATTAATGCAATTAATTTTCACTCGACAAAATACGGCATGCGATGAAAAATCGCATCAGAACTGAACAGAAAATGATTCAATATAATTTTCTGAATATGTATTTTGAAATAAAAAAAAATTTTTTCAAAATTAATATTTTTTTTTAAATTTCGACATTTGGACTTGAAATATTCAATGTGAAATTGTAAAAAAGATTACGCAAAAAAATTTTGAAAAATTTTCTTCAAAATTGATTTTTTTGTCAAAATTTTGAGAAAAATAAAGCAAAAAAAAAATTCATTTTAATCATCATTAATAAACTAATACAAAAAATTAAAGGGTCAAAACAATTTCCGAAATTTTTCCGTGATTTTTGACACTATTTAGATGAAAAATGGCCGTATCGGGAATTAAAAAAAAACATCTTGAAGCTCTAAGATTCTGGTTTTTAGATCTTTCAGTCGAAATTTTTTTGGAGTTACGGTTATCATGCGATTCTAAGAAATAGTGCGACAAAAAAATTTAGCGATTTTTTTTTCTCACATTCATTCATTCACATGAACAGAAGCATATGACGGATAAGTCGAATCGTGCTGGAAACAATTGGATTTTGTTTTCTTCAATATCTGCAAGGTTTTCCAAAAAAAACAAAAAAAAATTAAAAAATTTTGAAAATTATTCGATTTTTTTTTCATCAATTTAAACGTTTTTTGCGGTAAAAATGTAAGAAAACCTCAAAAAAATATATTTTTTTCCCATTTTAATCATGATTATGATGAAGTGTTTAAGCTTAAAAAACGTGACCTTTTAATTTTTTTCAAAAGTTTGACTGAAATAAAGAAATGGTTCGCTAGATCGCTAGATGAAACTTCACAGGGTTGTTCTGAGTATATCGAACTGGAAAAATCATGCTTAACATTAGTCATTTCTTGAATATTTCTAATTTAGCCGTCAATTTTCTAAAAAACCTTAAATTACCCTTTTTTTCCTGTTTTTTAAAATTCGTGTAAAAGATAAAAAAAAAAAATCCGAAAAGTTGCGGCAGTATGTTATAGGAAATTTATTCCAGTTTTTGAAATTGCCCTTCAACTCTCTGTACGATCATTTGTCGAGATATCGATGATTGAAGACAAAAGGATACTTTCCGTTAAAAATCCGATATTTTGATGAGAAATGGTCGTATCGAAAATAAAAAAAATGAAATTGAAGCTGAATAAATAAGCTATCTGGTCCATGCAACGGCTTAGCTGAACAAAATTTTTCCAAGTCTCAGACAGAAAAAAAATTGCAACATTTTTTTGTCGCGCTATTTCTTATGATGACTAGTATTGATTAAGCCAGAAAAAAATTTTCTGACCATGGGCAGTTTTGAAAAAATAAAGAAATTGTAAAATATTGCCCTGCACTGTCTTTTGATTGCACTGAGAATCATTCATAAAAAAGTTTTTCATCTAAAGATTTCAAAACTAGAATATTCAAGGTTCGAGATGCTTCTTTTTTTCTCGATATATCCATTATTTACGAAGTTAGAGCCTTTCAAAAATCATTAAACAAATTTGGAAATTTTTCTGCTCCGATAATTTTTTGCTGTGTGTAATTTCAAATAATAATGTTCAATATTTTACCATAACAGTATTCCAAGATGCTGTTTACAAAAATTCCTTTTCATTATACTTTTTCCTTTACTACAATGTCTTTGAACCTGACTTGTTTTTTTATTGGCGATGCGATGGGAGAAAGTAAGACGTGTTTCACTGATAAGTAATTTATACCAGGTGTTCTATTTTAAAGGAAACCGCTTAATATCTTAAAAACTGTTGGCTGCATAAAAAATATTTTAAATTAAATTCGGAGCTTTCATCGGGCGAAGAAGCATTGTTATCCCAGAAATCCTAAACCTAACAGGACATTCAAAGGACAATTATGATTTTCTGTATTTTTTATTCTTTGGGATAAACAAAGACGCAAAAATATGGAAAAGATGCAGACAATAACAGAAGCTGAAAAGTTAAACTTATTTCAACTTCTTGCGGGTACCGGGAAAGATAATTTTTTAATTGACCAATTAGGTTTTCCAAAAAAACAGAAGTTGCCGGAAACTTTAAGATAACTTAGAATTATGTCATATAAACGGAGTTAGTGTTTAAATAAACATTTTAAATCTATTTAAAACAGATTATGGAAAGCTCTTTCAACTGAGGTAGTTTCAGAAACAGCCTGAGGACCTCCTAGTGACGTCAGAGATGTTAACTGTCTAGATCCCACCCCTCCTTTAATCCTTTTCCCAAGAATACTCCCTGTTTTCGAGTATTCGCAACGACGCGTTAAAAAAAACAAATATATTCAGTTACAAGTGATCATTAAGGAATAAGACATCCGGAATCGGGGGGCCTAAAGGTCGCTTCCTCCCCCGCGACCCCCCTCATTAATTGGGCATGGCCCCGATGATCGAAATTAACCCCGATCTCGTCCTCTGGCTGTGCCACGTATAAAATTACCCGCCGCCGGGCGCTGACATGTGAAATGGAGCCGGCCCCGCTAATTACGGGGGAAGAGCCCATCCGGCGTGCCGCCCCCGGCACGGACACCCGATACCCTCACGGGAGCGGCGCTGTTTACGGCCGCTGCGACGGCCTACGGTTCGAAGTTCGACGAAATGCGATTTGGTGAAGATTTAAAAATGTACCGAAAATGTGTGCTAATTTATTATCGTTAAAAATTCAGTACCTCAATAGACCTTTTTAGTAGTGACGTCACATACACCAAATAATAGGCAACGCCACAGTGCACATTACCATGAAGAATTTCTCAATATTTTTACTAGGTCGATTTTCGTCTTTATGTAACGAGCGTCCAAATAAAAACGTGGTCAAGTTGGTTCTGAAAATTTGGACGTAGGGCGTAGCGTATAGCAAACGAACTTAAACGTCATCTGTCAAAGCGCTATATCGCCGCTATCAATTTGAATATTTTCGTTTTAAAAAGCGTTTAAAATGGTGTTTTCTCAAGAACAAAAAGTGTTTATCATAGAGTCCTATTTTAGAAATGGACGCAAGATTGATGGAATATGGAAGTATTCTATTGAGGCACGTTTCATAGAATTTCAAAATCAATTTCCCGGCGTTGTTGAGTACAAAATTTTTCAAAGTGCAGTTCAGCGTTGTGTTAATGTTTTTCGTGAAACGGGCAGTGTAACAAGAAAAGAAGGAAGCGGCCGACCTAAAAAGCGGACTGAAGAATTAAAAGAAAATGTCCAACAAATAATAGAAAATGCGCCAAGAACTTCTTTCACACATCACAAATGGTGGGAGTATCAGTCGGTACCTGCCACACAGTGTTAAAAAAAGATTTGCGTTTGTTCTCCTATCTTTTAACTTGTCAGCAAGAATTCATGAAGTTGATTTTCCGCGACGGGCTGTATTTTGTGAATGGTTTTTAAACAACTACGGTGAACTTCATAATATCCCCTTTTTTTCTGATGAAGCCTGGTTTCATTTAAGTGGTTACGTAAACTCACAGAATATGAGAATGTGGTCTTCTGAAAAACCAGATAACTTTTTTGTCGAGGGCCCTCTACACGCTCAAAAAATTGGAGTTTGGTGTGCTCTCAATCGAAGGAGGATTTATAGACCTATTTTTTTTAATACTCTTACTGCGCAAAGGTATAGAGAAGAAATTATCGCTCCTTTTGTTAACCAGCTGGAAGAAAACGCAATTACAAACTTTTACTTTCAACAAGATGGCGCAAGGGCACAAACGGCAGGCGAGACGATGAATATGTTGAGGGAAGTTTTCCAAAATCGACTAATAAGTCTCAATGCTGAACATGAATTTCCACCGAGGTCATGTGATATTACGCCGTGTGATTTCTTTTTGTGGCCTTACCTTAAAAACAATATTTTTGAACTGCCTATTCCTGATTTAAACCATTTGCAGACTCGACTTATAGACAAGATTCGTGAAATTAACAATACCCCGAGCATCTTAGAAAATGTCTTTAATTCTTTGAAGAACAGGTGTGAAAAGTGCTTGGAACAAGGAGGGGGACACTTTCAGCAGCTGCTTTAATTTATTGTTATAACAAGGAGGGGGGACACTTTCCGCAGCTCCTTTAATCGTTTGTTATTGTTATCACGATTATTCTTTAAAATAAAGTTATATAGTCATTAACGTTATTGAAACTGGCAGCTGCTATACAGCTCGTTGAGAAATGAGGTTAAGTTGGTCGCTATAAGCTACTCCCTACGTCCAATGTGTCAGAGCCAACTTCGACCACGTTTTTATTTGATCGCTCGTTACTTTGGACATAAGTGTTAAAACATGGCTTCTTTGTCATGACCTTAAATATCGCGATATTCGGCCAATATTAGAGATATTTAAGAAGTTTCAAACCCTTAGTGACAAACTAATAGAATTATAGAATTTGTAGAACAATATTGACTTTTATGGTAATTAATGAATTAAAATTATATCAATGTTACTGAGCATGCGCATTAAAGATAATTTCATGTAAGCGAAGTAGCCTCGTAGGATATCATTCAAGAAAAGTTTGGTTATGATTAAGACTACATACGTCTATAATAAACCACTCGAAGACAAAAACACTCGATAAACACACTGACACACTACAATACCAAGAAAAACAATAAAAAATACTTAGAACTAGAAAATGCCAATATTAAACAAAACAAGCTAAAATACAGTAACGATGACAGCGATAACATTTCAACAAGATCTCACCTGCGTATGAGGCTATTCTTTCCGAGCATGAGCATTAGGAATAATACGGCTAATGTTAAATTTTTACTTCATTTAAATTTAGGAATATTCTTTTATATCGTTTTTTGTAAGTTTTAAGTACATTACTGTATCTATTTTACCAAACACGTATTAGGTGTTCTTAAATATTACTTCCAAATCCTTGTAAAAATAAATTAATTTAAAGTTGTTCATTTTTATAGTATATACAGGGTGTTCCTAAATAAGTGTCGCAACGGAAAACTGTAAATTCCTCTTGAAAAAAGAAACATTCGTTTCCTCTTCCATTTTTCTCTCCGGGTTTTCGTTTTCGAGATACACGGTGTCAAAATTTTAATTTTTTTAAAATTTTTTGCCAATATCTTTGGAACCGTTTGAATTACAGGACTGAGTTTTTGTACACGCATTACCACTATTAATAGCTACTTTTTCGCACTTTTTTCGAATTCATTGAACCTGCCAGTGGTGGAGATTTTAAGGTATCGTCAGGCTTCCCCCCCCCACTAACTTTTACGCCACTGGAAAAATTGACATGTGACAGCAAATTCTGAAGCGCCAGTGATGTTTACACAAAAAGAGTTCTCTTGGTTCATTGCCCTAAAGTCAACCGTTTTCAAGAAAAATGACTTTTTATGAAGAAAAACAAACATTTTGCTAACGTTTCGAAAATCTTTTGTGATTCAAAAGATAGGTAGTAATAATTAACAATTTTAACGAAATTTAACAATATTTGCTACAAGTAGCTATTAATAGTGGTAATGTATGTACAAAAGCTCAGTCCTGTAATTCAAACGGTTCCTAAGATATTGGCAAAAATCTGAAAAAAATTTTTGACACCGTGTATCTCGAAAACGAAAGCCCAGAGAGAAAAATGGAAGAGGAAAAATATGTTTCTCTTTTCAAGAGGAATTTACAGTTTTCCGTTACGACACTTATTTAGGAACACCCTGTATATATAGTCTGTAAATAAGTGCAAAATATTTTATTTTTATTTTTATTTTTTGCCGAAGTTATTTTGCGAAAAAAAGTTCATATAGACATAGGTCCAAATATGCGTCATTTCCGAGATACAGAGTGTTTAAATTTTAATTTTTTATTTATTTTTATTAGATAATTCTGTCAAAAAATTTTAAAAATATTGACTCAACATCTGATGGTTGTATTTTATTTAGAAATATTGACAGCAACCTACTAGATAATGTATCAATAGAAATTAAAAATAGCAGTAAAATATATTTTATTTTTTTCCTCAAAAAAACGGTGCATCCTACGAAAAAAAAAATTAAGAGACCAGTTTCATTCAAAATTGGTGGCGGATTTCTAAAAAAATATCATAATGGGAAAAGTTAATGGCGTACGATTTTTTTTATTAAAAAAAGGTTGTGGTATTCTCGCACGAACGCCACTGGTGCAAGTAGAAATATTCGGATCACCCCAAAAAATTCACATTTATCCCTCCAAACCGTTTTTCAAATTTCCAGTCAATATCTTTAAAACTCTGAAATAATAATTAACAAAAATAAATAAAAAATTAAAATTTAAACACTCTGTATCTCGGAAACGAAGCATATTTCTAACTACGTTTATATGAACTTTTTTCACAAAATAACTTCAGCAACCACCCCCGAAATATTTCGCATTTATTTACAAACACCCTATATATGTGACGTCACACTAAAAGAGTCTATATTAGCAGTTTTACATTGACAATTTATTCATGAATAAATTGACGAAGTTCTTCATAAATTAATTCACGAATTTATTGGTAAACAGTGTGGTTTTACACTGCTACAGACTTTGTCAAGTTTTTGACGTATGAATCAGTTCTACCAATGAATCAAAGAAGCAAATAAATTTCAAAAATGTCACCTTTCCACTCATAATTGTATTCTGACACATATTATATAAATATTAGTTTTTGTAAGTAACAAATCAGTAAAAACAATGCAAAACTAGTACGACGCCACACAATTATTTACATATTCCAATAACATAACCTCATTACTGATCTGAGGTTGGAAATCTGTTGGGTTGGTACTTCTGAACTTCACGAAGAATTTGACGAAAATTAGAACATGCTCTAATTCGTCAAGAACTTGATGAATAAATTCATGAAGTTATTTGACAGCATATTTGGTGTCCAATTTCTTGATGAAGCGACTACATCAATTAATTGATCAATAAATTGTCAATGTTAAACAGCTATAACAAACAGACCACAGTAAGTTGCTCATAAAATGTCTAAATGCTGCTAAAATCAATGACTGAACATTTTAAATTAGTGCGTCGAAGTACGATATCTCCTTTATTACAGAAGATGTCAATAAAAGTTATTTACAAAAATTGTAGCCAACTTAAAACTGCACATTTTTAAATTATTTTCGTATATACAGGGTGTTACATATTACCAGAGTGAACCAATCATGGTATTTTTTAAATGGGACATCCTATATATTATTTCACATTTAAATTAAGCTCATCTCTCCCATGCTTCCAATATAGGGTTTAATTATGTTATACAGGGTATTTCAAAGGTTATGGTCAATTGTATACGAGAATCATTTCCATTTCAGCGTCCTGTATACCCTAAACAGAACAACTTAACAATAATTTTTTGCAGGCATAACTTTTTGATATTGGTAACGTTTTACGAGAAAGTGTTATTTCTTTATTATTGCAACAGTTGAATATAGGGCGAGCCAAAACTCATAATTTTCTCATTTTTTTTTAATTAAAAATACACTTTATGTTCTTTCATTTTTATAAAGCATTCCCTATAGCTAAAATCATTAATTTCTGAGATATTTACTATTTAATAACAAAAAGAAAGTTCTTAAAAAATTCCTATTATAAAAGTTGTCTGTGGGCAAAATTGTTATAAACATTACAAAATATCCGTTGTTAAGACGAAATTCCTATAATATTAACCAACTTATAATATGAATTTTTTAAAAACTCTATTTTTGTTAATAAATGGCAAATATCTTAGAAATGAATTATTTCAGCTATAGGGAATGCTTTATAAAGATGAAAGAACATAAAGTGTATTTTCAGTTTTTAAAATAAAATACAGGATGATTCATTCAATTTGAAATTTTTTGGACGCCCTGTATGTTTTATTACTTATACGATTACTGCCTATGGATTCCCAAGATAAGCTAAACCTTTTGTCAAGAATAACTATTTCTCTCGAAAAATCAACAATAAAAAAGTTTCCAAGATTGCGGTATCCCATCCGGAGACACACTGTACTTTCTATAGTGCCATTCAATCCACGGTTTTTTAACTGAGGATCTTTTGAAACCCTACGAAAACTAACAGATTAGCCAGTTTCTTCTTCCCGCTTTACGTCACTTTTACAAGTATCCACACTACAAATTGGGCCTCCAGAATTGTAACTTGACGCAGATTTAGATAAAAGTTTGCGAGATCAACAGTACTTAAAGAACAATCTAACAGTAAAAAAACTTAAGAAAACAACTCCTATGGTACACGACACAGGGAAACTCCAAAAGTACAGATTAAAACTGAAATTTAGTAAATTTATTAGCCAACAGTGATTGACGTTGACGTTATTCGACTTTGGCCTGATACTTTGAGTCTCGGTTAAAGCTTGATCAACTGATCAGGCGATTAGACTGTACATATACCATATACTTATTTATTTTATAAATGATAATCATAGTACAATCGCCTGATTAGTTAAGCTTTAACCGAGACTCAAAAGTACCGGATCTTATAGTACCAATGACGTCACTCATCAGTTTATGGGTGGAAGTGGTGCGAAAAGGATCAGCAGTTTGTAGATAACCTGCACCTTTTTGCGGCCTTGGTATTTACTATCTCCATCTACCACTGTACGTCAAATTTAACGCCAATCGGGCAATCTGTATAAACGATACAGATAAGGGATATGCCATTTAAAAAAAACGCCGTGTGTACCCTGCGAATATAGGCCTGTTAACCGCCCCCCTGTCTCCACCCGCCTGTCCTCGTTCGGGAGTCGCATGTCGGCTATTAAGGAGATAACCTCTCGACATACACGGCAATTATCTCGAAACTCTCCGTGTGTGTATCGACGCCGTTGTTCCCCTCTCGTCGAAAAATATCGGTATCAGTATTGGGAAAACTATTCGTGTGGGAAATGTTTCCAAGGAAAATTCTCGGAAAATTTGGTCATACCTACTACGTAGATACGGTATTACCAAACAACCGAACAAACGGCCGAAGGATTAGAAATTAACTCCTGGCACTTAAAAAATTGCTCGAATATCAAAATTATGAGCAGCGCTATACTCTCATATTTAGAAAAGAATTGATTTATATCAAAACTGTACTTAAACAATTGAATTATGCATTGCCAATAACGAAATATATGTTTTATTAATATTTTTAATCAACTAGAACTTAATTACCAAATTATCAACTGTAATGTAATAAGTGTAATGAAAATTATCGATAATTTTAGAAAGATATGCATGAATTTTAGTTAGAGACAAGTGCAAATATGGTTTTCCCAAGTAAACTTGCAAGATTTATAGAAAAAAAATTATTGCTCGAATTCTATTCTTCTACAATTCTAAATTCATTTCTATTTTGTAGTCAATGAAATGTTATATTAAAATGAAGTCGCGCTAACGAAGAAAATTTCTCTTGGTATGTAGAACACTGGAAATATTTTTGACATTTAAGACAACATCATCTATTTTACATGATATTTGATTGCAAAAGCCAATAATAGTTATTTATTATATAAGTGTTTTAAGTGGCATTTTATCCACGAAAGAATGTTTAATTAAAGGCAATTAAAATACGAATGCAATACAACGTTTTATCCATAATCACATCTCAATCAAATTTGTGGAGTCAGAATTATTGCAATTTAATAAAAAAATATTCACACGACTTGATATTTCTTACTAGTACTTAATGAAACGTGGTAGGTTTTGGTTCTACTGGTTGCTATGGTACGTTGTTTATTATCGTTTTTTTAATAAACAGTTCTATCTGAATTTGGTAAAAATGCAAGGAAGAAATTGTGTTCCTCTGGCTGCTTTTGAAGAAGCTCAAGAAGCAATTTTCCATTTATTACCAGCTAAATCCAAGGAACATTACGAAAAAGTGTTCGCTGAATTTAACCAATGGAGGGAAAAACAGAGAGTAATGACAATAAATGAAGAAGTCATGCTACCGTATTTTTTTAATTTGAAGAAAAAAATATGCAATTTCATCTATAACGGTTAATTTTAGGAATAGGGAAACTTCATGAAAGTCCACCTATAACACGTATAATTCAAAATTACAATAATATATAGGGTGTTCCATTTAAAATAAGCAAGTTGATTGCGACTTCCGGTATGACCGGAAGTGGTACGTGGACGCCATTATTTTAGTTGAGAAGGGCATGCCCGAAAACCCGGTATCCGAAATTTTCAAAATTCAAATCGAAGTAGTCTCTGAAATAATTCTAATGGGCCGTCACTGTGAGACACCCTGTATAAGGTCGAAAATCGATTTAAAAAAATTGGGAAATTCTTCATACAATGTGCACGATGGGGTTGCCTATTATTTGGTATGTGTGACGTAACTACTAAAAGGGTCTACAATTTTTCGTATTTTTTAACTGTTTTATTGTGTTCTGACATTTGCTTCTCAATTTTTTTATTTTTAAACTACAAAAAATATTTAAATTCTTTACATTGTAATTTTGCCTGTAATTGGATTGGACACTTTATTGTAATAAATAACGTTGTTATAGAAAGCGAGGAACTTTTACTCTCGTCAGTAGTGAATTTGCCGATGTTCCGAACAAAAATTCCTTCCTAGTCGATTTTCCGCTCCGGTATTTTCGCGAACGGTAGGCTATTTTACGTAGTGACGTCCTTCTTCTGACGTCACCGGCTGCTTCGCGTTGTTTGTCCCGGTGACCCTCCCGACCCTTGCTGATAGGCGTCACAGGGTCGCATACCCATACCGTACCACTTACGAAATCCAAGCTATAATCCGTTATAAATAGTTATAGATGTGTTTTTATAAATGCTTATTTACAACCGAAGCAATTCCATAAATGTAGTAGTTCTAGATCTGTTAGCGCCCAATTGACATTCTTTGTTTTATAACTGTTACGAGAGTAGATAACCGTCACTAAATTATATAACCAAAAGCAGCATATTGTAACGCGAATAATTATACTTAACAGTTATAAAATCTTTACAGGAATTAAATGGTGTAATAATTAATTAAGATAGCCACTTGAAGTTTTGAAAACTTAAAAAGATATTATATATAAACCTTACAAAAGTTATGTAGTCGTCTCGATTACTTTTATAAAACCACAATGACTTTCTTTCAAGAACTTCAGGAGAATTATAAAAAAGTTAGGTTAGGTTAGATCGTCGTCCGAAAGGACGGCACTCAACAATTCGTCCCTCTTATCACGTAGGGGCGTATAATCCAAGAAATGGATATACACATACGCCTCTACGTGATAATAGGGACGAATTGTTGAGAGGATGACAGTTAGTCTATAATCTTTTTAAAGTAAATATTCACCGTGAACTTATTTTTTATAATTTTGTGTTTTTTGATCCCTTCTCAAGTAGTACGCCTATGGAATTTTGTCCCCTGCACCCCTTACCTCCCTTACTCGTCTAAACGCTGGATATGAATCACTGCCTACTATTATGGATCACGGGTATTGGTACCTACTATAGAGAGAATCGAAATTTGGCGATATTTTACATGATTCTTAAGTAGTGAACTTTTTTTTACACTGTACGCTGCATTTTACTTCTAAAATACAGGGTGTCTGGTAAGTATATGGCATACTCTCGGGAGTGTATAGGGTTGGTCAAAATAATCCTAGTTTGTCATAAATTTTTCCTAAAGTGCCCCTTATCGGAGATACAGAACCAAAGGGTTCAAAGGGAGTTACCTTTTCGGTTCTAACTTTCGAATCAACCTGTACAATTTAATAAAATTTTAATATTTTATGTAGGCCATAAAAACTCACAAAACCATACTACAGTAGATGTTTTACACTGTCAGGGAAGTCAGGAACGGACTTGTTACCACACTCGTTGGGTCAAAATTTTGACATGTGTCATTTTATAGAGCTGAATACTGAATTTTTAAATACTTTGAATATTCCTCTTTAAAAAAGGTACTCTACGTTTGTTTTAATAAAATCAGCCGCTTCCGAAAAAATTCAGTTTTTGTATATCACGCCATTGAAATAATAAATCAGAATTCTGCATTGAAACACTAGTAGTTTTTATGTCGTTATTGACATAAAATGGCACCATGGCACCATTCAGTGTCTTCAAAAAATAACGATCCAATGAGATGATTCCCAATAATCCCCGCCCATTTGTTAACCATGAGCCTTTGTTGGTGTTTTATCTGTACTATTGCATGGGGATTTTTTTAATGTCAGATATGCAAATTATGGCAATTCATTACTCCGCCTCAATTGAAACTGGCTTCGTCCATGAACAAAACCATATTAATAAAATTTGTATTTTGCTAAAATCGTTGCAAAAACCAATTCGCATAATTGACTCTTAAGGGATAATCAGCGGGAGACATTTCATGTACCTTTTGGACGTGATAAGGATGTAGCAGTTGTTCTAGAAGGGTCTCTTGAACGATCCACTTTGTCGCATGAGCTTGGACCGACAGCTTTCTTACACTATTGGAGGGATTTTCAGCAACCTCATCCAGAATTTCCTCTTCTAACTGAAGGTTTCTTGCTCTTCTCGGAGGCCGTTCTCTACCACGATGCGACAAAAAATTTCTTAAAATGTATTAGCAAAAGATCAGCTTCTTCAGCATTTTTTTCTCGTAAGTTACGATCAACCCTTTCAGAAATTGTTCGGTGCTGTAAAGGATGGTTTGGAAATGTATCAGAATAAATTCTTCTTGCCTCAACACAATTGCCGAGTGCTTGTCCATAAATTAGATGCATGTATTCGTTATAGGAATAATGCTTCATTATTTAGTCTTGTGTACTCAATCAATCAGACAATTTTTACAAGTATTGTCCATAACGACATAAAAACGACTAGTGTTTTATTCCAGAATTCTGATTATTATTTCAATGAGGTGATACACAAAAACTGAATTTGTTCGAAAACGGCTAATTTTATCGAAACAAATGTAGAGTACCTTTTTTAAAGAGGAAGACAGAACAAAGTGTTTTGAAAAAAATGAAGATTCGGGAGCTGTACAGAATATCAAAAAATAAGACGATATTTTGCTTATGAACCATGGATCATCTTTCTATTGTCTTCTGATTTTGTGATACAGGTTGTTGAAGATGATTTTTTTAAATCAGATAGGTATTATTGTTTTAAAACTATTATGTTTCATTGAAATTTGAGACAATTAAGTTTTTAAGAATGCTAAAGACGTTGATATTAATACTTTTCGAGTATATTGTAGAGGTTCGCTATAACTATTTTACTCCATGTCCATAGCCGCTGATATAATTCAATGCTGGTCGGTGCATGTAGTCCGCTGAGTAGTTGTTCCTGCGATGTCATCGGTTAAAAAGGTACTCTTGTTGCAATTATTAAAACTGAATGTTTTCGAGAAAAGTTCAGTAGATGGTGCCACATCCAATTTCTATCTGTAAATTTAGGATATTTCTAAAGTAATAACGAGCGTTCAAATAAAAACGTGGTCAAGTTGGTTCTGAAAATTTGGACGTAGGGCGTAGCGTATAGCAAATGAACTTAAACGTCATCTGTCAAAGCGCTATATCGCCGCTATCAATTTGAATATTTTCGTTTTAGAAAGCGTTTAAAATGGTGTTTTCTCAAGAACAAAAAGTGTTTATCATAGAGTCCTACTTTAGAAATGGACGCAAGATTGATGGAATATGGAAGTATTCTATTGAGGAATGTTTCATAGAATTTCAAAATCAATTTCCCGGCGTTGTTGAGTACAAAATTTTTCAAGTGCAGTTCAGCGTTGTGTTA
The DNA here is from genome assembly GCF_000390285.2 of Anoplophora glabripennis. Taxonomy (NCBI): domain Eukaryota; kingdom Metazoa; phylum Arthropoda; class Insecta; order Coleoptera; family Cerambycidae; genus Anoplophora; species Anoplophora glabripennis. The sequence continues at coordinate 110,320 of NW_019417013.1, read as the reverse complement.
ATGTTTTTCGTGAAACGGGCAGTGTAACAAGAAAAGAAGGAAGCGGCCGACCTAAAAAGCGGACTGAAGAATTAAAAGAAAATGTCCAACAAATAATGGAAAATGCGCCAAGAACTTCTGTACGTGTTTTATCACAAATGGTGGGAGTATCAGTCGGTACCTAAGTTGATTTTCCGCGACGGGCTGTATTTTGTGAATGGTTTTTAATCAACTAAGTACGGTGAACTTCATAATATCACCTTTTTTTCTGATGAAGCCTGGTTTCATTTAAGTGGATACGTAAACTCACAGGATATGAGAATGTGGTCTTCTGAAAAACCAGATAACTTTTTGGTCGAGGGCCCTCTACACCCTCAAAAAATTGGAGTTTGGTGTGCTCTCAATCGAAGGAGGATTTATGGACCTATTTTTTTTAATGGTACTCTTACTGCGCAAAGGTATAGAGAAGAAATTATCGCTCCTTTTGTTAACCAGCTGGAAGAAAACGAAATTACAAACTTTTACTTTCAACAAGATGGCGCAAGGGCACAAACGGCAGGCGAGACGATGAATATGTTGAGGGAAGTTTTCCAAAATCGACTAATAAGTCTCAATGCTGAACATGAATTTCCACCGAGGTCATGTGATATTACGCCGTGTGATTTCTTTTTGTGGCCTTACCTTAAAAACAATATTTTTGAACTGCCTATTCCTGATTTAAACCATCTGCAGACTCGACTTATAGACAAGATTCGTGAAATTAACAATACCCCGAGCATCTTAGAAAATGTCTTTAATTCTTTGAAGAACAGGTGTGAAAAGTGCTTGGAACAAGGAGGGGGACACTTTCAGCAGCTGCTTTAATTTATTGTTATAACAAGGAGGGGGGACACTTTCCGCAGCTCCTTTAATCGTTTGTTATTGTTATCACGATTATTCTTTAAAATAAAGTTATATAGTCATTAACGTTATTGAAACTGGCAGCTGCTATACAGCTCGTTGAGAAATGAGGTTAAGTTGGTCGCTATAAGCTACTCCCTACGTCCAATGTGTCAGAGCCAACTTCGACCACGTTTTTATTTGAACGCTCGTTATAAACATAGAAGATTCTTGAAATTTCCCAAAACTGTATATTCTTTAGAGCTAAATTTAAAACTTTTAGAAACATTTAATCGAAATTAAAAAGCGCCTTAATGTGAAGAAAACAGTTAAATTTAGTGCTGAAGATATTCGTTTTTCGGTATACATTTATTTTTAATAGTTGTGGCAGGGGTCAATGTCAAGAGTAATCTTTTAAACATTTATGGTTGTTTTGATGCTCAACTTTTTAAGCAATTCTAACTGACTGCGTCTATTATTATTACTATTGCCAATCATTTACAATGATGCAGTTATGGATGCTGGAAATGAAGTATCCTCTGCTCGGCGTTAGAGACCCTAATTTTTTACATTTCCACTGAAAATTAATAGTAATTCGTATTATTTTCACTTATCTTTCAATTCCATCAATTTCTACTCGTACCATAAAAAGGAATGTAAGAACCTAATGTTTTTTTTTTAATGAAAATTACCGATTTATTTATTTATGAAACTTTTTAGATATAGTACTGAGACAATGTAATAAAAATCTAGGCCACTCTTCCGTTTTATCTTTAATAACGGGTATATTTATAAATATTTCCTATTATGTTTGTAAATAATTATTAACAACCATTATAGCTGTCACAACTCAATGTTTTTGACAAAATATAATAGTCGTGCGTTTTTTATCTACTGTGTCTGTTTAGGTACAGTTCAGACAACTTTAACATTTGTCATATTCTATTCGCAATTATTTGAATCTTTAGGTATTCATTTTAGATAAACAGTGGCACCAAAATCGTTGCCTGATTTCGCAACATTTGCCCAACGAGAATTGTAAACAAAACACTGTCGTACTTCTAACCCCAGTATGATTTATCTCAAATTATCGCGGAACGACTTGTAAGAAAGTCACATTTTTTTACGCTTTATCAGTTCGACCATTTATCAAAATTTTTGGTCGCAAAATCAACAAAACATTTTAAGCAAGATCATCAATAAAAGCTCGACTAACGGCCTTTTTAACGCACTGTAAATACCGATTCTGATCTGTGCCATATTCTTGACCTAAATGATAACTCCACTGCGTAGATCCTTAGAAGATATATTCTAATAATTACAATAACATTAATAAGTAAACGTTCATCAATTTAATACTTTTTTTTGGGAATCTGAAAGAAGCTGAAAACTGGAACACATTACAAATTTGCCAGATCGGTCAAAAACGTTGTGAGTTTTGTTGAGCAAATTCTATGTATCGGTTAAGATCGCTACTGATTGCGGATCCCCCTCGCGCCACTTCCTCCATGAACTGATGAGTGACGTCATTGGTACTATACAGAGTGTTTATTAAGTACTTGTACAAGCCTTAAAGGATGAAACTTTGAATAATTTTAAGATAAAAAGTTCATATGAACATGGGTCCGCAACGTTTTGGTTCTTGAGATAGAGAACGTCCAAAAATTTTTTTTTTGGTATTTTGATTATTTTTTTGTTCAGTATGTCAATTTGACGAAATTCGGGAAATTCTAAAACAGAAGAGAGTCGCACGAAAAGAATAATCGCTGGTAGTAATCGACTTTTTCAGTACTGTTAGACTGAGAATTGAAGAGTTTGAAAATAATAATTACGACTTTTAGAAAGATGATATTTTTTTGTACCATAGTTGGTAGACAACCTATTTTTTTAGGTAAGGGTGGCATGGGTACCTGTACATCGCTCTAAAGTTTACGAATCATCTATATATCAGGTATAATTCGAGATATTGTTAAATTTAAGTATTTCTTTTTAGCTTATTCGACGGTACGAGCTTGTAGAATAGGCAAACTGTTATCTCCGCTAATCTTTTCGTATTAAAAAGGTAATAAATCCGCTATAACATCGCTGATAAGGTGGCAGTTTCAGGTATTTGTTAATGTCATGTTATGGTGAGGTGATTACAAGGAAATCGAAGTCTGATAGGACTGTCTTCGTATAAGGGGCTTGATAATGGTATCGACATATCCGGTTACGTTTTGCAAATGAACCGTTTAACCTGGACTTCCAGTGAAATTATTAAAAAAAAAACTCAAATCTACATTCTTTAGGTGATTTTGACGCAAAAAGTTCCTTGGAAAGAGTATAGTTTTTTTGGCACTCATTTTTTTTTAAAGAACATGTTAAATTTGCATTAAAGTAATTAAAACTAAACAGTAAAGTATTTTTTTTCGTCTTCAAAAGACCACAAAACTAGCAATCGAGCGTCAAAAAATATTGATTAGATCAAAAGTTAAAAACAGAAGTTTATTTATGACTTTTGAATTAAACATTTATAAACTGCGTTATTATTACCAGAACGTTTTGGCATCGCATCCTCTCATTCCTTATCACTGTCTAATAACTCACACGAAATCTGGAATCGGTAAGTTGAATAGTTTACAAGGTATGGCCTTATAAACAAATTAACTAATTATTAGTCTGGACGATCCCGAACATCTTCCACAATCGCACTGATTTCTTTCATGGTAGATTTCATAATAATACGTTGAAATCTATACTATATTTTTTTTTAATTTCAAATTTGCAACCTGGAAAGTTTTTTTTTTAGCCTTAGTTGCAAAATGACATATACGACGCACGCGCGTGGTATAGTTATATATTATTACATATTCGGAAAGCTTATGAAAAGAGCTTTCAAAATCGGCAAGATTCGTTGAAAAACAACGGAGTTACAGATTGTCAAATATATTATTTTCAAGCGAATTTCGATTTTTTAACGGCAGGACTATGAATATTATCGCCATTTTCTTCGGACTCGCTGTCGTTCGCTTCCCCCACCCTACAAAAGTCATAAATAAACTTCTGTTTATAACTTTTGATCTAATCAATATTTTTTTACGCTCGAGGGCTATTTTTGTAGGTCTTTTGAAGACGAAAAAAAAGTACTTTACTGTTTTCTCGTGGAAATGAACGGAAAAAAGTTATAAGCGAAAAACGTGAATTTACGTAAAAATTATACAATTAACCAGCCTGTAAACAATCTTCCCCCCATTTTTATGACTGTGGAAACTAATATGTTATTGTACATAATATTTAGCATCTATTGTGATAAATTCAGCTTGCGGAAACAAAAAGTTGCGAAATGGTAATTTCCCAGCTCTTTTTCCTGGCCTATAAGGTAACTTTGACGTTCTAATTATTGTTCTTATTTCTGATCATAACTTTTTAATGCAAATAGATAGAGAAAAATTCTTTAAATAAAAGTTTATCGGAGAAATATGTTCTTTAAATGGAAAAATATAAGTATGTATGTATGTTGAATGCGAGTAGAAAATCTAAAAATTTTTGCTAATTGTTTGACAGTCTATTGTTTGACTCGTCTATTCTGTTTGTCTTTTCACTGCAGAACCTTATACGAGGAAGAACGAGTCAATTGAGATTGTAGCATTTTTTCTTTTGCCAAGTCATCTCTGAAGATGCCGACAGTGAAGAACGGCGAAACGTTTGGAAGCAGTCAATATTACCAAGGAACTGATTGTAGTTATAATTAACTAATTTGCAAAATATAAAGATTATATCTTGTACTTAGCACAACTCTGGTTAGATGTCATTGTACCAGTTTCTACTACATATTTTTTTCTAATTCGAAGAGAGCTTTGAAAAACAAATGGTGTCTATAACAAATTGCTGTTAATGTTTTATGTTGTTGCCACTTGACGATTATTATTTCGTTCCAATTATAGAAATCTGGGTTTATTTCAATTATAAATTCGTGACGTGGTGATACGGAATAAATTTTTCTAGGTAATAGAGATATATTTGTATATTTCTCAGAAACTTCTTAGCAGGAACCATAATTCATATAGGTAAACAAACTAACGACTCACCATGGCTATGCATCGACAGGGTTGATGATAAGGACGGCAAAGAGTAAGATCCCACATCTGGCTCAGATTTCACTTTGTTCAGGTCGGTCGATAACAAATCCTGTAAATAAAACAACACTGGATTAGTCACTGGCTGCCAACTACTACGCTGTTGTTCTATTTGGAAAATTTGCGATACAATCTACTAAATATCTCACGTATTATTCCGTTCCCTATTTCAATTTCATCTATATATTTCGCATTTAATTCCCTTTGTAGTTTTCAGATGAACAGTGTAGGGTACAAGTGTAGACCCGGCTTAAAAGGCGTACCACCTTCAAACGTGGCCAGAATTCGAAACTAAGGCCTTTTCTTTCACTGATTCGTTGAAAGGCCGTTAAAATTTTATTATACACACTTGTCAAATAAAATATAACGAATTAATAAACAAAATTTGGCTGTCCCGAAGTGGCGTCTTGATTTATGGACTCGATGTTACATTGTTATGACACTTGTGAAAACACGACATTATTTCTCTATGAAATTATTATTTAACTGGTATTATTAGAGAATAGAGGGGGTCTGTTTTGAAGTCTTGTTTATACAAACACGTTGGAAACGAAATAGCGACATAATTCATAAGGAACGCAAAGTATAACAGGATTCTTTCAGGATTATTGAATGCTGTTGTCAAAATTTAATAGTGCTTAGATGTAAAGTTATTTTAACTGGCTATGGCTATGGCTATAGAATGATAGGAAAGACTCAAAAATACCAAAATACCATTTCTTTCTGATTTGTACATTCCATATTCTTTGGCTATTCTTTAAGCGTTTACATTTTTTCTCCTATTATTTGTGTTGCTCTTTGTAACTCCATTGTTTAAATAATTTATATGTATAATAATTTATGGTATACATTTTTGGTATTATTCACTATAGCGTCCTATTTTTGAGGGTGCTGAACAGGAATCTGAAGTTATTTTTGAACAGCCGAACCTAATTTTCGAGATATTTTTTTTTTTAATTCCAACCACGACACATAACACAACACTTGAACCTTTATTGGACGGATGGTCTATACATCTTTTAAAATAATTAGAGATATAATTACTGTGAAATATATTTTCAGTTTGAAAGAAAAATGTGTTAGAAACACACTAATTTATTAGCGAACATTGAAATATATTACATTAAATACAAGTTTTTAAATAGTAATATAAAAGGGTTATAAAGCAGTAAAGCACTTAAGGAGGTTCGATACCGAAAAAAAATGGTAAGAAAGTTTTCAAAATCATTGAAATCTGTTAATAAATATGCCAACTGCCTCGTGTCAAAATATCAGATTGATTGGCAATATAGTTTTTTTGAAAAATGATATTAAAAATTATGCTCTTTTACACAGGCTCTTATGGGAGTTGGGGAAAAAACTTTAATCAAACGTGAATATTGCTCTTAAAAATGGTTAGGATCGGGAAAATATAATTATAATTAAAGAATTAAATATTACTAAACACTTTAAAATAATAAAAATATGCACTTACAATATAATTATTGAGATAATGGAATGAATATATAACGTTTTGACAAATTTGTCTGTTACATCTGATCCAATGAAAGGAAATATGGCAATACTGTACGCTGTATTTAACGCATTGACTGACGCGCTATATTTGAATAGCTCGATTATAGACTATACAATTATTCCAGCGAAAACATATGTAGCAATAATTAATATTAAATACATTTTTCGTGATCTAATGCTATATCATAGCAACTTGAAACAAAAATTGAAAGGATCTCTTTGCAAAACGAACAGTATAGAATAGACGTTCTGTCACAATCTTCAATTTGACAAGGCGACGTCTCACTATCATACACTGAGCTTCTTGATAGTTATCATATCATATGGATTCTTGGTTTGCACATTTTACTTTTTTCTTATCAGTACCACATTCTGTTTCATACGCATTTTATATTGCTTTTCAGTCATTGCTTTTCCTTTGTATCTTGGATGTTCATTCATGTTTACGGAATAAGCGCAAAGCACAGTTGACAGTAATGACAGTTGACCCAACTTTTAACACCACGCCATGGCAATGTTGCCAGATTTCATCCATAATTTTACAAGCTCCTAATGAATAAATAGACACTTTTATTCAAATAAAAAGTTAATTGCCGTGCATTAAACACGAAAAATATATGCAAGCTAATATGTGTTGTATAAATTTCATTCGTATATATTATATTTAGTTCACTCAAATTAGTTTATTATGTAAGGTTGGTACTACAACGAAACTACCGTGTATAAGTATAGGCTTCCCTCCCGCACCGCCCAAAATTATGTATTTGGAAAAAGAAATAAAATTATTTATATTCTGTTATATACTGTTATATTTATATGGCCAGCAACATATTTTGATAATTTAACGTAGCAAATGAATTATAGGTATTATTATAAAACAATACAACCTAACCTAATCTAACTTTAGGTGAATTAAACCGAAAATTTTTCTCACATTTAAGACGACATTTGGACTACAAACTGCCAAAGCAATTAATTTATTTTTGATTTTTAATTTTATTCTCAGTTTTGGTGTGAAATTTTCTTACCGAATACCACACGTGTTTAAATTATATCCGGAAATTTTTTCTTGTCAATATTTTTAGGAAATTATGAAAATTATCTCTCGTCTTCGCGACCTCGAAAAAAAAAATCCGAATATAATTTAAGTACAATTTTTTTTAAGAAGGATACTTCTCATCTACTCTCTCTATACAGTATGTCCCAGGATAGGGTACCGCACTTTTTATTGTTGATTTTTCAATCAAAAATTTAATAAAATATACAGGGCGTTCAGAAACTTTCAAAATATGAACATTTCCCTAAGCAGTGTCTTTGATTTTTGTTAAAAAATAAAAACAGTATTTAACAAAGTTGTTCGAGAACTCAAGAAATGCTTAAATACGGGGTTTAGTCAAAAAAAGCAGAATACTCACATTTTGCAAATAAGAAGACGTCATTTTAACTAACTTACTTAAATAAGTAAACTTTTATTTTAAATTAAATATAAGTAATATAAAAACAGCTTGGTAGAACAATTTTCGGGTTGGTTGCCATGTAGTCGGTTCAGGTTTCTTCATGTTTCGAGAGACATATCGCTCTCTTCCTCAAAAGTAACTCTGAAAGGTTACGATTTTTTGAAAAGAGCGATATGTCTCTCGAAACGTCAAGAAACCTAAACCGACGACACAGTGGTCAAAAATCCATAAAACCCGATCGAAATCTAAATGCTAATGGGAAATGACCATTTCGCGACTTTTTGTTTCGGCAACCTGAATTTATCACTATAGATGCTAAATATTATGTACAATAACATATTAGTTCCCACAGTCATAAAAATGAGGGGAAGAGTGTTTACAGGGTGGTTAATTGTATATTTTTTACGTAAATTCACGTTTTCCGTTTATAACTTTTTTCCGTTCATTTCCACGAGAAAATAGTAATGTACTTTTTTTTTTCGTCTTCAAAAGACCTACAAAACTAGATCTCGAGCGTCAAAAAATATTGATTAGATCAAAAGTTATAAACAGAAGAAGTTTATTTATGACTTGAATTAAACATTTATAAACTGCGGTATTATTTCCAGAACGTTTTGGCATCCTCTCATTCCTTATCACTGTCTAAAAACTCACACGAAATCTGGAATCGGTAAGTTGAATAGTTTACAAGTTATGGCCTTATAAACAAATTAACTAATTATTAGTTGGATGATCCCGAGGATCTTCCACAATCACACTGATTTTTTTCAAGGTAGATTTCATAATAATACGTTGAAATCTATAATTTTTTTGTAATTTCAAATTTGCAACCTGGATTGTTTTTTATTTGTTGCAAAATGAAATATACGACGCACGAGCGTGATATAGTTATATTATTACATAATTATTCGGAAAGCTTATGAAAAGAGCTTCCGAATACTTTTCCATGTAAAAATATTTTATTTGTGGAAGTATGTTAAGTGCATAAGAAATTTGACAATAGTCAAGAGTCAGTGGGTCGCTTGATTTTCGGCGAGCCGAGGTGCGGGGGAAGCGAACGACAGCGAGTCCGAAGAAAATGACGATAATATTCATAGTCCTGCCATTAAACAAGCGAAATTCCATTGAAAATAATATATTTGACAGTCTGTAACTTTGTTGTTTTTCAACGAATCTTGACGTTATTTTTTTAACTTAAAGCTCTTTATATAAGCTTTCCGAATAATTATGAATAATATATCACGCTCGTGCGTCGTATATTTCATTTTGCAATTAAGGCTCAAAAATAAAAAAAAATCCAGGTTGCAAATTTGAAATTACAAAAAATGATAGATTTCAATGTATTATTATGAAATCTACCATGAAAAAAATCAGTGCGATTATGGAAGATCCTTGGGATCGTCCAGACTAATAATTAATTAATTTGTTTATAAGGTCATAACTTGTAAACTATTCAACTTACCGATTGCAGATTTCGTGTGAGTTATTAGACAGTGATAAGGAATAAGAAGATGCGATGCCAAAACGTTCTGGTAATAATAACGCAGTTTATAAATGTTAAATTCAAAAATCATAAATAAACTTCTTCTGTTTATAACTTTTGATATAATCAATATTTTTTGACGCTCGAGGGCTAGTTTTTTAGGTATTTTGAGGACGAAAAAAAAAGTACTTCACTGTTTTCTCCTTAAAAAGTTATAAGCGAAAAACGTGAGTTTACGTAAAAATTATTCAATTAACCACCCTGTAAACAATCTTCCCCCCATTTTTATGACTGTGGAAACTAATATGTTATTGTACATGAAATATAGCATCTATAGTGATAAATTCAGTTTGACGAAACAAAAAGTGGCGTCCAACTCTATATTTTCTAGACTATATTAGAAAAACTTTCGAAATGATTAGAAACTAATGACGACACTTGCAAAAATGATCGACATCAGAAAATAATGTGTTGGTATCTGCTTGGATCCTACGAAGAATGTGCAGCGTTAGAAATACATCTCGTAGACGCAGTAGGGAAAAATAACGAAACGCTTCAGCTCAAGATTAATTCCGATGAATGCTTTTCAAGTGGGTGTCCAAAATGGAGAGATCCTGTACGGTTTTAGCACCTGTTGCCTATCCATCAACCCAAATAGACCACGGAGAAATATTTCAACGGATGTGTCGTTGCCGTACAAGCCCAGTCCGATTTTCGTGTGCGAAACACCACGTATTTAGGTCACTTCGAAAACTAAATAACGATAAACTATTAAAACCCACTGGCTCAGCATTATTTGCAAAGCGGTTTCCAACGATTGTTTTACGATGTCAGCAAGAAATCGGCCAGTTCTCGGTAAATAAAAATTGGTTCGTATCTCGCACTGCGACTTATTATCAGTAAGGACATTCGGGATTAAACTGTGTCTGAATTAACGTAGGAATTAAAACAGGACCTCAGAAATTTAAATGCAGTAATTTTTATAACGAGTATTCATTATAACTGTTCTTTTTTTCATTTTATTTCAGTAAAAGGCAGCAATTTTATTAAAACATGTCGGTCACAACATTTCTTTTTTGCAACATAAGGTTTAGATAAGATTTTTAGAAAAAAATTGTTGAATGGTTCATATTAACCCTTAAAAATTAAGTAAAAAAATAAAATAAAAATTTATAATTTTTCTGTTAGTAAATTATAGTTTTATACGCTAAACTTCAAAAAACTAAAAGGTTATTAGTTGCACATTTTGTCAAAAATATTTATACTCGTATATACTGACTCTAACAAACGAGTAATATTACAAAAGTAATATAATTTTGCATTTGGCACTTTAGTCCTTAAAAGAAAAGATTAAAATTATATTTTTAATTCAGAGAATGTAGAAATTACATTTTTCGGCTTAATGGCTATTTACATAGTATTTGCGGTATATATTGCGGTATTTGGTCTGGACTTAAAATCACAAAACATGTAGGAGTATGGGTTTTGGAATCGGGAATTCTTATAATAATAACTGAATCATTGTCTTCTATGTCATCGTTATCTTTAGTAGCTCATCTTTTCTCAAAGTTCCATAAACACCGATTATTAGAATGGCCTGACAAGTTGTCCAAAATTAGTTATATCAATCGATTTACATTAATTTGAATTACGTTTCCTAGTAGAAATCTATTATCTCTATTATCAGGTGCTTCCTGTAAAAATCTCTCAATTTCTTCTTTCGTTTGAATCCTGGACTTTTTCGGACGGTATCTAACTGATTTGCTTTTCAAATATGGTATTAGTTTTGTAAATATTCTGATGTTTACATTTTTTGGCATTCAGTGTACTTTTTAACATGAAATATATCGAACATAACGTGATAAGAAAGGTGGCTTAGTCTTCATATATTGTTTGTCGAATCTAAGATTGGAATATGGCATCTAGATTTGTTGTTTTCGACAATTGTCAAATCGGTATAAATAATTATAACTGTTTTCTCAATTCTACGGGGTTTCAATTTAGTTTTAATCTTTCTATCATTCTGTCAAAAACAAACGAACATTTAATGTTGGTTGTCAAGGTTATATGACAGCTGCTAAATTGTAATTTAATACGGTATCTAGATTTAAAATAACTGACACACAAGCTCAAATCAGTCTACAGGATGTACCTTAATTGCTAAGCCGAACTATAAGGGTCAATTATCCACCAGAAACTTATATTATCAACGTTATATAATTATGGTCTTAAAAGTTAATGAAAATACGTGATTTATTTCGACTTGTAAAAAATAAACGCGGGACGTTATAATAAATAATATTTTGTTTCATTCATGGATAAAGCGATTGTTTGAATTATTATTATTTTGCATTAATTCCTATACGAAAGCTATGGATCTTAGTGACGAAACTATTTACGTAAAACTTTTAATGTTTTATAGTACTATAGTGAGTCCAATTTGGAAAATATTGGAAAGCGAAAATTACTAATCTGTACTTGAAACTAAACCACTGTAAATAAAAAATACACACAAAATACACAAAAATAAATTCATGGACAATTAGAAATTGAAGCTACACAGCAAAGCCTTCTATACCTGTATCTAGAAAACAGCTTTTTCGAACACATGCTTAAGAGGAATTTTTTGCAGGATTCATCATTAAAATTTGTCCAAGTTAGTAGTAACACCCTGTACAAAATAGTTTTAATTAGAAATTAATTTGGGAAGCTATAATCTTTATTAATTTTATCTTGAAGCTTTCGTTACCGTTTAGACATTTCTCAGAACAATTTCAACTTTACTTGAACACATAACAGGCAGATATCGACTCGTATCTCGCAAATAATTTCTTCTACGATATAGTAAACAAAACGTCTGGTTATCAGGATATTTTCTCGTGTACATATTAATCTAAGTACCTTGTGAAACCGACTCGGTTGCAGGCCGTGACTAATAGTCCATGATAATTCAGCTAGAGCAGCAAAATTGTGTTTTTTCACGTTATGTCCCACTTCTGGATAACTTAGCAACCTCACGTTTTGCGGAATTGGCAATAACAGGCGTTATTTCGCTAGCTTCCCAGAAATCAGCGCGTATACTCATGCGGATAGGAATATGAAAAAAATTATTGCTTGCGACGGTCGTAGCGCTACTAAAAATTGTTGTGGATGAAAATTGGTTATTCATTGAGTCTGCACATTCCTTGATGTTCATATAGCTTTAGATAGGGTGTTTTGTTCAAAATTCTCCAGTTCTACAGGGTGTATCTAAATAACACCGAAAAAATTCAAGGGGCGATTCTCCGATGAAAATTAATAGGGGTCTTTGGTATAAAATTTTTTGAAAAAACCCTTCCCTGAAAAGTTACGCCCCTCCTAAAATTACAAAAAAAAATTGTTTTTCTTTTTTATCTTCCACGTACATCAAGCTAAAGAAACCAAACTTGGTGAACATTATCTGTCAATAAAACTACACTTTTTGAATTTTTTTCAACCCTGAACTATTTTTGTAAGGGGTTGAAATAATCAACCCCTATGACATTTTTTCTTATAATTTTTTTTTCGATAAAATTTTTTCCTTTTAAAAAAT